>NC_069499.1:1467065213-1467365213 GCF_027579735.1 Bombina bombina | reverse complement strand
TAGCAGCTAGCTCCCAGTAATTCATTGCTGCTCCTGAACCTATCTAGGTATTCTATTCAACAAAGGATACCAAGAGAATGAAGCAACGTAGAAGTTAACTGGAAAGTAGTAATAGTAGTAGAAAAAATGTGGGTCCCATATCCCTTTAAGAAGAAAATTTACTAGAAGTAGAGGAAGGAGAGATGGCAGATGTAATGCTTCACATGACTATCACAAACATAACAGAATGATTGTGAGCTAGAAGTAATCTGGCCAGTATGTAACAAACCAGCATTCTGCAGTTTCTTGCATGTAATGTGTATTGATTTGATTCCAGAGGAGCAGGACAGGCTCAGAATGTGCCAGACTTCTGTCTGATGTAGTGATCTGCTGAGTGCTAATTGTAGTTAATGTAAGATAATCTATTGACTGAAGGTTATAAATACTATCCTGGGTTTCTATAAATTGTAGAGCAAACTCCTGATTGTAGATATGACGACAGTTTTGGTCAGTGCTGGATTAATACCCTCTTACAAATGTTGACATTCTGTTTTTAGATTTTGCAGATTCAGAATGTGGCATGTTTATATTTACAGAGAAACAAAACTCCAAATTTAGAAATGTTTTAATTATACCTAGTAAAAAAAAAACAGCAACAAAAAAACTTTAAACTCAGGGCAGGAGCTCATTTATCTGTGTTCCCAGTTTGACACAGCATGGGAGACAAGATAAAGAATACTCAAGGTTATGTCCTTCCAATAAAATGCAAATTTTGCTAACAAGGTGACAGTGTTAAAGGGTAATGCAAGTCAAAATTAAATTTTTATGGGTCGGATAGACCATGCAGTTTAAGACATTTTTCAATGTTCTTCTGTTTAGGTGGGCTCAGGAGCAGGAAGCACTACTAGGAGCTAGCTGATCATTGGTGACTACACACATATGCCTCTTGCCATTGGCTCAGATTCCAGAAAAGCATTGCTGCTCTGGAGCTAGCTTTAAGGGGGTATTAAACGTTAAATACATGCTAGACATAATTATGTATTCAAAGTAAAGATTAGCTTTAGAAAAATATGTACATGTATTTTCTTTCCTAAGATATGGTGAGTCCACGGCGTCCTCAATTACTGTTGGGAATATCATTCCAGGCCAGCAGGAGGAGGCAAAGAGCACCACAGCAAAGCTGTTAAGTATCACTCCCCTTCCCACAATCCCCAGTCATTCTCTTTGCCTTCAGTGCAAGGAGGAGGTGAAGTTTGTGTCTCTAAAAGATTTTTCTTCAATCAAGATTTTATTATTTTGAAAGCATGAGTAGGTTTGCTCTTATCTTTCCTGTCAAGATTGGGTCTAGCTGTACTCCGCGTTAGTGTCTTCAGTAGGGCTGTGGGAGCTTTTAAGCAGTTAGGAACTTGTGATGTCCTAACAGGTTGGCTGCTCTTGTATAGAAAGTCAGAGTAGGTTTACTCTGTCCTTTCTTGTTTTCACAGGTCTCTGTGAGGAGTGGCTTCCTCTCATACCGGGTGAGCTGTCCTCCTGCCGGACAGCCAGAGGTGCAGGTAAGTGCCATTTTTGTTTTTTTTTGTTGGGAAACAGAACACTGGCAATAAAGCAGATTAAAGGGACATAATACTCATATGCTAAATCACTTGAAACTGATGCAGTATAACTGTAAAAAGCTGACAGGAAAATATCACCTGAGCATCTCTATGTAAAAAAGGAAGATATTTTACCTCACAATTTCCTCAGCTCAGCAGAGTCAGTTCTGTGTAAAAAGTTATACTTCACCTGCTCCCAGCTGCAGGTAAAAAAATTAAAAAAAATAAAGAAATGAACAGCAGCCAATCAGCATCAGCAGTGCTGAGGTCATGAACTCTTACTGTGATCTCATGAGATTTGACTTAACTCTCATGAGATTTCATAGTAAGCTTCCTTTACCTGATTGGTGAAATAATATGAGAGTGCACGATGCTAGTCCCTTCAGATGTCCCAGGACAGACACACTAAAATGCTGCTTAGAAATCCTTTACAATGGGAGGTGGCTACTGAGGAACTTTTGAGGTAAAATATCTTTCTTTTTTACATAGAGATGTTCAGGTGATATTTTCTAATCAGCTTTTTACAGCTATGCTGCATCACTTTCAAGTGTTTAAACATTTGGGTATTATGGCCCTTTAAGCTGCACTTTATTTGGGACTAGATTCCTGTATTAACTAACAGGACTCATATGGCAGGGAGCAGGCACTGGGGCTTAGAGAGATTATGTGTGTTTAAATCACTGGTGGCTCAGTAGGTGTTGTATTTCCTGGGAATCCGGTTGGTAAAACAGATGGATACTGTACATGTCTCAGTTTAGGAAAGGTCTAACGCCTAAGACATGTCACGGAACAGAGTTCCGATAAAATTTTTATGTTATGGCCGCAGGGACCGCCTCTCTCCTGTATGAGATCCTTCTCTGAGGCGGTAATTCTTTCAAAAGCGCACGTGCAGAGGGGGCAGGTAGGCACCTCAGTAACACCTAGATTACAAGTTTTGCGCTATAGATGTCAGCAGGAGGAGGCAAAGAGCACCACAGCAAAGCTGTTAAGTATCACTCCCCTTCCCACAATCCCCAGTCATTTTCTTTGCCTTCAGTTCAAGGAGGAGGTGAGTTGCGTTATTTCACCCTCCATAGCGCTGCCATTACAAGTTTTAGAAAAGCCACCTAGTGCGTGCAATATGGTGACGATGAGCTCCATACCGCACAAAATCCAAATGCTGCTTTGACGTGCTCGTGCATGCTTTCCCCATAGACATCAGTGGGGAGAGAGTGTTAGAAAAAAACTAACACCTGCGATTGCGGAATGAAAAGCTCTGTAACGCAGCCCCATTGATGTCTATGGGAAATTGTTTTTACGTTTAAACCTAACATAAACCCCACGTCTAAACACCCCTAATCTGCTTCCCCCGACATCGCTGACACCTAAATAAAGTTATTGACCCATAATCTGTTGCCCCCGACATCGCCGCCACCAAAATAAAATTATTAACCCCTAATCTGCCACTCCTGATATCGCCGCCACTATAATAAAGTTATTAACTCCTATTCTGCAGCTCCCCTTCATTGCCACCACTAAATAAAGTTATTAACCCCTAAACCTCTGGCCTCCCACATCACTGCCACTAACCGCTAACCCCCCACATCGCCAAAAAATAAGTTAAACTATTAACCCCTAAACCTAACAACCCCCTACCTTTAAATTAAAATTACAAGTTCCCTATCTTAAAATAAATAAAAACTTACCTGTGAAATAAAAAAAAACTAAGTTTAAACTATATATTAAACTAACATTACTATTATACTAAAGTTAAAATAACTATCAATTAAATTACCCACTACTCCTACTACCTAACACTACTAAAAAAAATTATCTACAATTACAAAAAATAAAAAATACTAAATTGCAAAAAATAAAAAATTAACTAAAGTACAAAAAATAACCAACACTAAATTACAAAAAATAACAAACAAAATTATCCAAAATAAAGCAATTACACCTAATCTAATAGCCCTATAAAAATAAAAGAGCCCCCCAAAATAAAAACCCTAACCTACAATAAACTACCAATAGCCCTTAAAGGGCCTTTTTAGGGCATTGCCCTAAAGCTTTTTTCCATGAAAAAAATACAAAGACCTCCCAACAGTAAAACCCACCACCCAACCAACCTCCCAAAATAAAAAACCTAACTAAAAAAACCTAAGCTACCCATTGCCCTGAAAAAGGCATTTGCATGGGCATTTCCCTTAAAAGGGCATTCAGCTCTTTTTCCTGCCCTGAAAAGGGCATTCAGCTCTTTTAAGAAAAGCCCAAACCCTAATCTAAAATAAAAAAACACCCAAAAAAAGCTTAAAAAAACACTAACCCCCGACGATCCACTTACAATTTCTGAAGTCCGGAGATCCAGGCGGCAAAGTCTTCATCCAGGAGGCGTCTTCTATCTTCATCCCGGCGGCATCTTCTATCTTCATCCCAGCGGCACGGAGCAGGTCCATCCTGAAGACATCCGGCGTGGTTGCCGCCGTATACTGAATCTTGAACAACCTATAGGATTTCAGTAGCTCTTATCCTATTGGCTGATTTGAATTTCAAAAATCAAATCAGCCAATAGGAATGCAAGGGACGCCATTTTGAAAAGGCTCCCTTGCATTGAAGATCCAGTATATGGCGGTAAACGTATGAAGAGGATGCTCCGCACCGGATGTCTTCAGGATGGACCCGCTCTGCTATCTGGATGAAGATAGAAGACGCCACCGGGATGAAGATAGAAGATGCCGTCTAGATGAAGACAGAAGACTCCGCCTAGATGAAGATTCGCCGCCTGGATGTCCGGACTTCAGAAACTGTAAGTGGGTCGTCGGGGGTTAGTGTTAGGCTTTTTAAAACTTTTTTGGGGTGTTTTTTTTTTAGATTAGGGGTTGGGCTTTTCTTAAAATAGCTGAATGCCCTTTTCAGGGCAAGAAAAAAGAGCTGAATGGTTGGTTGGGGGTTGGTTGGGTGGTGGGTTTTACTTTTTATTTTTATCAGGGAAAAGAGCTGATTTCTTTAGGGCACTGCCCTACAAAGGCCCTTTTAAGGGCTATTTGTAGTTTATTGTAGGCTAGGCCTTTTTTTATTGGGGGGGCTTTTTTATTTTTATAGGGCTATTAGATAAGGTGTAATTGTTTTTATTTTGGATAATTTTGTTTGTTATTTTTCGTAATTTAGTGTTTGTTATTTTTTGTAGTTTTTTTAATTTAGTATTTTTTGTAATTAGATTTAATTTTTTTTAGTAGTGTTTAATTTATTTAATATTATAGTTATTTTAACTTTAGTATAATAGTAATGTTAGTTTAATATATAGTTTAAACTTTTTTATTTTTTTATTTCACAGGTAAAATTTTATTTATTTTAAGATAGGTATCTTGTTATTTTAATTTAAAGTTAGGGGGTTGTTAGGTTTAGGGGTTAATAGTTTAATTTAGTTTTTGGTGATGTGGAGGGCTGGCGTTTTAGGGGTTAATAGGTTTATTTAGTGGCAGTGATGTGGGAGGCCAGAGGTTTAGGGGTTAATAACTTTATTTAGTGGCGACGATGTCGGTGAGCGGCGGAATAGGGGTTAATATCTTTATTATAGTATGGACAATAAATGTAATTAGTGATGGCGATGTTGGGAGCGGCAGATTAGGGGTTAATAGGTTTAATATAGTGTTTGCGATGTGGGAGGGCCTCGGTTTAGGGGTTAATAAGCAGTTTATGGGTGTTAGTGTACTTTGTAACAGTTTAGTTATGAGTTTTGTGTAACAGTTTTGTTGCGTAAAACTCATAACTACAGGTCTCAGATTGCGGAATGGATCTTGGCGGTATAGGCTGTAATGCAAGCTCTTTAGCCTCACCGCAAAACTCGTAATGGCTGCGGTCCGGTTTTAATACTGAAATAGCCATTTTTTTTAGTGGTTAAACACGAACGCAAAACTCGTAATCTAGGTGTTATATCGCTATGGTGTAGAGGTATCCTGTCCTAGTCTAATTTCTCCAGATTAGAGGGATGTTTGGGCATTAATTTTTCTCACAAATTATATTGGTAAATTAAAAAAGATAAAGGTGATATCAAGCCCTGTCTGACAGTCTGTGATTAGATTTGGGTACAAATGCTCTTAAAGGAACAGTGTTAAAATATATTTTTTTGTTGTTGTTGCTTGTGCTGTCAATTTTAATTGCAATATGGACCAAGAGTCTGTGCCTTCTGCTGAATGCAAGCTTTGTCTAGATAAACAAGTTGAACCTCCTTTGCTCTTTTGTTCTTCTTGTATTGAAAGAACATTAATGTACAAAGATAGACTTTTTGTTGCTGAGCAACCACTCTCAGGTTGATGCTGTTCAGGCAATGCCGCAGCTTTCTCCTCAAACATCCCAAGCCTTAACACATGCAGTGCCCTGCAGTTCCTCGCAATCTCCTGGAGGAGTCTATTTGCATGCAGAAATTGCTGTCCAGGTATCTGATGCGGTATCTGAGGCGTTAGCTGCCATTCTCATGCTTCAGGGAAGACGCAAGAGGAAAATTAGAAAATCAGATAGTAAGATTTCTGATCGAGTCCCAGTTAACCAAGTTGCTCTTTCTGAAGAGGAAGATACTTCGGTAGCCTCTGAGGGTGAGATCTCAGATTCGGATAGTATAATTCCTTCTTCTGATGCTGAAGTTGTTTCCTTCAGATTTAAGCTTGAACACCTTCCTGTTTTGTTTTAGAAGGTTTTGGCTACCCTGGACGACTCCGATACCCTTGATGTTGTTAACCTTAAAAAATCTAGCAAATTTAATAGATACTTTGATGTTCCCTCCTCTGTGGAGGTGTTTCCTGTGCCAGACCATGCTACAGAGATTATTGCCCGGGAATGGGAGAGACCTGGAATTCCTTTTTCCCCATCTCCGGTTTTTAGAAACCGGTGGCTGACTCCATTAAGGAGTTGTGGCAGACGGTGCCCAAGGTGTAAGGGGCGATTTCTACCCTGGCTAAGAGAACTACTATTCCTATTGAGGATAGCTGCTCTTTCAAGACCCTATGGACAAGAAGTTGTTTCCTTCAGATTTAAGCTTGAACACCTTCCTGTTTTGTTTTAGAAGGTTTTGGCTACCCTGGACGACTCCGATACCCTTGACGTTGTTAACCTTAAAAAATCTAGCAAATTTAATAGATACTTTGATGTTCCCTCCTCTGTGGAGGTGTTTCCTGTGCCAGACCATGCTACAGAGATTATTGCCCGGGAATGGGAGAGACCTGGAATTCCTTTTTCCCCATCTCCGGTTTTTAGAAACCGGTGGCTGACTCCATTAAGGAGTTGTGGCAGACGGTGCCCAAGGTGTAAGGGTCGATTTCTACCCTGGCTAAGAGAACTACTATTCCTATTGAGGATAGCTGCTCTTTCAAGACCCTATGGACAAGAAGATGGCAGCTTTCTTAAAAAAGATGTATATTCATCAGGGTCTCCAATGGCAACCGGCGGTGTATATCGCTACCGTGACAAGTGCGGCAGCTTATTGGTATCAGGGTGCCAGGAATCAGACAGAGACGAAAACTGCAAAAAATAATCACACCTTTATTAATAGCAAAAAATAATAAAAAGTCCACAAAACAAATAATAAGCCAGGAATCAAAACCAGAGCTGGTAGTCAGACGAGCCGAGTCAGGAGCCAAAGCGAATAGTCAGAAGAGCCGAGTTAGGAGCCAAAGCAAGTAGTCAGGAGCCAAAGCAAGTAGTCAGACGAGCCGGAATCAGGAACAAGTAGAACAGCAGAGTCAGGAACAAGCCAGGGATCAGGAACCAGGAGGGACGTTAGACAGCCAGGTAATAAAAAGGAGCTCTCACAAACAGGTCTGAGACAACGCAAGGGTAAAGCATAATGAACAGAGGCCCTTTAAATAATAAGTGATGACATCACAATTCTGAGACTGCATCCTGTCTCACACTGATGATGAACACCAGTCTGGCCATAAAAGGAAGTGCAGGAAATGAGCAGCATCACACAGAATGCACCAAGTCAGCAAGAGAGGTGAGTAAAATGGCTGCCAGCAGCACATGGCAAACAAAAGAGGGAAAAAACCCTGACAGTACCCTCCCCCGCGGGAGGATAAAAGTCTTATTGTGGAAACCGACATGGAAGGCACGGAGGAGGGCGGGAGCATGAACATCAGAGGAGGGTACCCATGAACGCTCCTCCGGACCGTAGCCCCTCCAATGAACCAAATACTGTACGTGGCCCCTGGACATACGAGAATCAATAATGCTGCTGACCTCATACTCCTCATGGTTGTCAACAAAGATAGGACGGGGACGAGGCAACACAGTGGTAAACCGATTACAAACCAATGGTTTCAAGAGGGTGACATGAAAAACATTAGAGATCCGCATTGCAGGAGGAAGGTCAAGAGCGTAGGCCACAGGATTGACCCGTGGGAGTATTCGAAAAGGACCAACATAACGGGGAGCCAGGTTATTGGAAGGCACAGGAAGGGTCAAGTTGTGGGAGGACAGCCAAACTCTCTCACCATCCTGGTAGGAAGGCGCGGGCAGATGCCTACGATCGGCCTGGAACTTTTGGCGCTGCATAGAACAATGAAGGCAATCCTGAATCTGCACCCACGTGGAACGGAGTTGCCGGAGATGCTCCTCCAAAGCCGGAATACCCTGAGACATGAATGAATCGGGCAACAAGGATGGTTGAAACCCATAATTCGCCATGAACGGGGATAACTTGGAGGAAGCATTAATAGCACTATTACGAGCAAACTTTGCCCAAGGTAACAGTTCAGACCAATTATTGTGGTGATCTGAGACATAGCAACGGAAGAACTGTTCCAGAGCTTGATTAGACCGTTCCGCAGCCCCATTGGATTGAGGGTGATATGCCGAGGAGAAGGAAAGCTGGATCCCCATTTGAGCACAAAAGGAACTCCAAAATCTGGAGACAAACTGGCTACCCCGGTCCAACACTATCTCCTTGGGTAACCCATGTAAACGGAAGACCTCCCGTGCAAAAATTGAAGCAAGCTCCTGAGCGGTAGGCAACTTCTTCAAGGGAATGCAATGTGACATTTTAGAAAAACGGTCAACCACCATAAGGATAACAGTATTGCCATTGGAAACAGGGAGCTCGACAATGATGTCCATGGAAAGATGTGTCCAAGGACGCTCACCATTAGCAATAGGTTGAAGAAGACCCACAGGAAGACGTCGAGGAGTCTTATTCTGTGCACAAACTGAGCAGGAGGCAACATACGCAGCAACATCAGAACGAAGACCTGGCCACCAGAATTGTCGAGTGACAGACCAAATCATTTGGTTCTTGCCTGGGTGACCTGCGGCTTTAGGATAGAGGTAAGTGTGCAAAAGTTTAGTTTGAAGATTCTCAGGAACAAAACAGTTACCACTAGGTTTCTCAGGAGGTGCATTGGTTTGTGCAGCCAGGATCTCCTCCCCCAAGGGAGAAGTCAAATTAGTACGTATGGTAGCCAAAATATGGTCAGGAGGTATAACTGGAGTAGGTACAGACTCCTCCTTGGACAGAGGCGAAAATTTTCGAGAGAGGGCATCAACCCTAACATTCTTACTACCAGGCAGGTAGGAGACCACATAATTAAACCGAGACAAAAATAGCACCCATCTGGCCTGTCGGGGCAACAAACTTTTTGCTTCAGATAGATAAGTTAAATTCTTGTGATCGGTAAGAATGAGAACAGGCACGCTAGTACCCTCGAGAAGATGCCTCCATTCCTTGAGTGCCAAAATTATGGCCAGCAATTCGCTGTCGCCAATTTCATAATTGCACTCTGCTGGAGACAATTTCTTAGAAAAGAAACCACACGGATGCAAGGAACCGTCAGGCTTAGGACGTTGAGAAAAGAGGGCACCTACTCCAGTCTCAGACGCATCGACCTCAAGAACGAAAGGCAGGACAGGGTTAGGATGAGCCAGAACTGGAGCGGTAGCAAAGGCAGTTTTAAGACTATCAAAAGCCTTAATGGCAGTAGGTGACCAATGGAGTGGACCATTCTCTTTACGGGTCATGTCTGTGATAGGTTTGACCAAGGAAGAAAAGTTTTTAATAAACTTTCTATAGTAATTGGCGAAACCCAAAAAACCTTGAATAGACCGAAGACCAACTGGGCGAGGCCACTGCAGAACTGCAGATAACTTGTCAAGATCCATGGAGAACCCTGCAACGGAGATAACATAACCTAGGAAGGTTACTTGAGTCTGATGGAACTCACATTTCTCGAGTTTACAAAGCAGGCCATTCTCACGTTGTCTCTGAAGAACCCGTGTAACATCAGAACGATGAGCCTCAAGTGTAGGTGAGTGTATGAGGATGTCGTCTAAGTACACCACAACACACTGTTGCAACATATCTCGTAGGACATCATTAATAAATTCCTGGAAAACAGCAGGAGCATTACAAAGGCCAAAGGTTATTACAAGATACTCATAATGCCCGCTCCTGGTTTTAAATGCTGTTTTCCATTCCTGACCCTCCTTGATCCTAATGAGATTGTACGCTCCTCTCAAATCAAGTTTAGTAAAGACCGTAGCTCCCTTGAGGCGGTTAAAGAGTTCCGTAATGAGCGGAAGAGGTTAAGCATTCTTAATGGTAAGACGATTAAGACCCCTATAATCGATGCATGGTCTTAACTCGTCACCCTTTTTCTTCACAAAGAAGAAGCCAGCCCCTGCAGGAGAGTAGGATTTGCGGATGATCCCCCGCGACAGAGCATTGGCAACATACTCCTCCATAGCACAATTCTCTGCAACAGACAGAGGGTAAACCCGGCCCTGAGGAAAAATGGTTCCGGGTTGCAGGTCTATGGCACAATCGTAAGACCGGTGAGGAGGCAACGTACCAGCACAACACCTTGTCAAAAACGTCTCTGGCAATTGAGATACCGAGAACTGCACAAGACCTTAACGGGTTTCCGAAGACAAGTGGAAATACATTGCGGAGACTACGACAAAATTTCGGACCTGCGCCAGTCGAGACTGGGATTGTGCTTTTGGAGCCAGGGATAACCCAGAATACCGGAAAATGCAGAGAGTTTATCACCTGGAACTGGAGGGTTTCAAAATGGAGAGCCCCAACAGCCATGGATAACGGAGCAGGTTTGTGAGTAACGAGTGCTGGCTGAAGGGGCCTGCCATCAATTGCCTCAATAGCAAGCGGAACGGACCGAGGCAAAACAGAAATGGAGTGCTTTGATGCAAAAGCACTGTCAATGAAGTAGCCCGCAGCACCAAGTCAACAAGTCAACAAGAGCATGAGTGACTATGGAGTCCACCCAGGAAAGGACAACCGTGACCAAAGGTTTCTCCTTTAGTGGTTCCGGGGACGAGGATAAACCACCCAAGGTCTGCCCCCGACAGGACCTTAGGTGTGAGCGTTTCCCGGCCATGTAGGACAAGACTTCAAAAGGTGGCTCTGTAACCCACAATAGAGGCAGAGCCCCTCCCTCCTCCTAAAGGCCCTCTCCGCCGTGGAGAGACGCGTTAATCCCAACTGCATTCGCTCAGCAGTACCTGGTGACCTGGTACCAGGAAGCATGGGAGGAGAGGGAGGCATGGGTGGGAACGAACACGTAGGAGACAGTGAAACAGGAGGCTTCCGCAAGCGGACCTTGAAAGAGGGCCTCTCTCTGAGTCTGATGTCAATTAGGATCAATAAAGACACCAATGCCTCAAGGCAGCAACTTCGTCTTTAATTGCATCAGAGAGCCCATGAAAGAAGGCGGCAACAAGGGCTTCATTGTTCCAACCTACCTCTGCGGCAAGCGTACGAAACTCAATGGCATACTGAGGAACAGATCTTGTACCTTGATGAATGGACATGAGTCGTTTAGCAGCAGTGGAGGAGCGAGCCGGAACATCCAACACCCTTCGAAAGGAGGCCGAAATTCAGGGTAATTTGAAATCACAGGTTTATTAGTCTCCCACAAGGGATTAGCCCAGGCAAGAGCTGTGTCAGAGAGTGACGAGATGAGAAATCCCACCTTAGCTCTGTCAGAGGGAAACGCCTAAGGTAACATCTCAAAGTAAATGCCCACCTGGTTCGAAAACCCTCTGCACTGATTAGGATCGCCTCCTTATCGCTGAGGTAGAGGAGCAGAACCGGACATGCACCTGGTAGGACTAGGTGCAGCAGCGGAAACAGGAGCAGCCAAAACTTGCGGGATACTTTGGTCCAAATGTGCAGTGCGAGTCAGCAGGGTTTGCAGGGCTAGTGCAAATTGATCCAAGCGGTGATCCTGTTCATCCATCCTGGAAATTATGGCAGGTAAAGGTGGATTATTAGCACCATCAGGATTCATGGCCCTTGCGTAATGTCAGGGTGCCAGAAATCAGACAGAGACGAAAAGTGCAAAAAATAATCACACCTTTATTAATTGCAAAAAAATAATAAAAAGTCCACAAAACAAATAATTAGCCAGGAATTAAAACCAGAGCTGGTAGTCAGACGAGCCGAGTCAGGAGCCAAAGCGAATAGTCAGACGAGCCGAGTCAGGAGCCAAAGCGAGTAGTCAGACGAGTCGGAATCAGGAACAAGGAGAACAGCAGAGTCAGGAACAAGCTAGGGATCAGGAACAAGGAGGGACGTCAGACAGCCAGGTAATAAACAGGAGCTCTCACAAACATGTCTGAGACAATGCAAGGGCAAAGCATAATGAACAGAGGCCCTTTAAATAATAAGTGATGACATCACAAGTAATTTTCGTTCCTTTCGTAACTTCAGAGGTAAGTCTTGCCCCTCCTCTACCAAATAGGAACAATCCAAGCCTTCTTGGAAACCCAGTCAGTCTTGGAACAAGGGGACACAATCTAAGAAGCCCACAGCTGAGTCTAAGTCAGCATAAAGGGTTTGCCCCCGATCCGGTATTGGATCAAGTGGGGGGCAGACTCTCTCAGTTTTCTCAAACATGGATACGAAATGCCCCAAATCCGTGGGCCGTGGACATAGTATCCCAGGGTTACAAATTTGAATTCAAGACCTTTCCTCCCAGGGGCAGGTTCCACCTCTCAAGATTATCTGCAGACCAGATAAAAAAAGAGGCGGTCTTGAAATGTGTACAGGATCTTTCCCTTCTGGGAGGATAGTTCCAGTACAGGAACAGGGTCTAGCGTTCTATTCCAATCTGTTTGTGGTTCCCAAAAAAGAGGGAACTTTCAGACCTATTCTAGGAACAGAAATGGAGGAGCAGGAAACAAATAAGATAGAACTTGACTTTTATTATTTGTTTAAAATAAATGACAGCATTCCTTTTAGCCCATAGCGTAGTGACGAGCAGCTTACGCATTTCGGCTTCAATGCCGTACTCATAGCTTGCTTGATATTCCCTCCAGCTACAGGCATTTAAAAAGAGGTTAATATCCCCCTATTGGTTAATAGTTTACCGATATGGGCTATTACATTCAAGGTTCACTATGATCCATAACCCTTGTGTATGCAAAACTGTAATACAAATTATTGTTTTAAGCTTTGCTGTAATACATTTGCTTCTTAATTTCATTGCTTATTTAAATTTATAATTTTATATTCCATTCCAAAAGTTGTGATTAATCTTACTATACTTACTATACATAAGTTAGTATACTTATCCCATGTTCATTACCCAATTCCAAGTGTCTCAACAAGTTTCTCAGAGTGCTGTCCTTCGAGATGGAGACTATCCGTTCCATTCTTCCTTTAGTGCAAGAGGGTCAGTTCATGACGACCATATACCTGAAGGATGCGTACCTCCATGTTCCCATTGACAGGGATCATCACAAATTTCTGATATTTGAATTTCTGGACAAACACTTTCAGTTTGTGGCTCTTCCATTTGGCCTCGCCACAGCTCCCAGAATTTTCTCAAAGCTTCTGGGGGCTCTTTTGGCAGTGATTCGGTCTCTGCGAATTGCAGTGGCGCGTTACCATGTGTGTCTGTGGATAGCTCTACAGTCTGCTGTATGGCCATCAGTGGCCCAATGTATGGAGGTAATTGGTCAGATGGTGGCTTCCATGGACATAGTTCCCTTTGCTCAATTCCATTTGAGAGCTCTACAGTTATGCATGCTCAGTCAATGGAACGGGAATTATGCAGATCTGTCTCAGAAGATAGTTCTAGATCAGTCGACGATCTAGCCCGGTTTATCAGGTTCCAGTCAGACAACATAACCTCAGTGGCTTACATCAACCACCAGGGAGGAACTCGGAGTTCCTTAGCCATGAAGAAGGTGGTTTGAATTGCTGTCTACCTGCCATCCACAGCCTGAGCAGACAGATTTCCTGAGCAGACATACTTTTCATCCCGGGGAGTGGGAACTCCATCTGGAGGTGTTCTCCAGGTTAACCATAAAATGGGGGGTACCGGAATTGGATCTGATGGCGTCTCGTCAGAACGCCAAGCTTCCAAAGTATGGTTCAAGGTCAAGGGATCCACAGGCCTTCCTGATAGATGCTCTGGCAGTTTCTTGGAATTTCAGGTTGGCATACCTATTTTCTCCATTTGCTCTCCTTCCACGAGTCATTGCTGAGATCAAGCAGGAGAGAGCGTCGGTGATTCTAATAGCTCCTGCGTGGCCTTGCAGGATCTGGTATGCAGACCTAGTGGAAATGTCGTCTCTGCAACCGTGGAGACTTCCTCTGCGGAAGGACCTTCTACTTCAGGGTCCTTTTCTTTATCCAAATCTCGTTTCTCTGAAGCTGACTGCTTGGAGATTGAACGTTTAATTTTATCTAAGCGTTGATTTTCTGAGTCGATCATTGAGACCATGATTCAGGCTCATAAACCTGTTACTAGAAAGATTTACCTAAGATATGGCGTAAATATCTTCATTGGTGTGAATCCAAAGGATACTCTTGGAGTAGGGTCAGGATTCCAATAATTTTATCTTCTCCAGAAAGGTCTGGAGAAAGGTCTGTCTGTCAGTACCCTGAAGGGCCAGATTTCTGCTCTGTTTTGCTGCAAAAGCGTCTGTAGGACGTGCCAGATGTGCAATCCTTTTATCAGGCCTTGGTCAGAATCAGGCCTGTGTTTAAATCTGAAAAAGTCAAAAGGGTGTGTAAGCTATTAATAAGCTAAACCAGAATGGCCTATCTCTTAATTGCACTTCTCACAATTCGTGCAATCAATTCTAGGGGAAATCAAAACTGTGTTTAAATCTGTTGCTCCACCTTGGAGCCTTAACCTTGTTCTTAAAGTTTTGCAACAGGCTCCATTTGAGCCAATGCATTCCATAGATATTAGGTTGTTTTTTTGGAAAGTGTTGCTTCTTTACTGTTATCTCTTCTGCTCAGAGAGTTTTGGAACTCTCAGTTTTGAAGTGCGATTCGCCTTATCTCATATTTCATGCAGATAAGGCAGTTCTTCGTACCAAGTTTGGATTTCTTCCTAAGGTTGTTTCGGATAGAAATATTAATCGGGAAATTGTTGTTCCTTCTCTCTGTCCTAATCCTTCTTCTCATAAGGAACGTTTGTTACACAACCTAGATTTTGTGCTTGCTCTTAAATTCTATTTTTAGATGACTAAGGACTTTCACCAGTCTTCTGCATTGTTTGTTTGTTTTTCTGGGAAACGTAAAGGTCAGAAAGCTACTGCTACGTCTTTTTCTCTCTGGTTGAGAAGTATTATTCTTTGGCATATGAGACTGCGGCCTCCTGAGAGAATAACAGCATATTCCACTAGGGCTGTTTCTTCTTCTTGGGCTTTCAAGAATGAGGCTTTTGTGGAACAGATTTGGAAGGCTGCAACTTGGTCCTCTTTGCATACTTTTTGCAAATTTTATAAATGTGATACTTTTGCCTCGGCTGAGGCTTCTTTTGGGAGAAAGGTTCTTCAAGCAGTGGTGCCTTCTGTTTAGGTCTACCTGTCTTGTCCCTCCCTAGTCCTCCGTGTCCTTTAGCTTGGGTATTGGTTCCCAACAGTAATTGAGGACGCCGTGGACTCACCATATCTTAAGAAAGAAAACAAAATTTATGCTTACCTGATAAATTTCTTTCTTTCCGGATATGGTGAGTCTATGGTCCCGCCCTTTTTCTAAGACAGTTTTTTTACTAAACCTCAGGCACCTCTACATCTTGTGTTACTCCTTTTCTCCATTTTCCTTCGGTCGAATGACTGGGGATTGTGGGAATGGGAGTGATACTTAACAGCTTTGCTGTAGTTCTCTTTGCCTCCTCCTGCTGGCCAGGAGTGATATTCCCAACAGTAATTGAGGACGCCGTGGAATTATGGTCAGATTACAAGTGGAGCGGTATTTAACACTTTAAGTAAGTTTTTTTGCGCTCGTATTATGAGTTGAAAGCAAACAGTTTTCGCTCTTGCGCTAACCCGACAAATGCAAAAAACCAAACTTAGCCCGTGCTCAATCAAGTATTCCCCTATAGGAGTCAATGGAACAAAAAAAGAGGGGAAACACCTAGCACCCTACTCGCGCACAAACTTGATCACATATTCTCATGTGCGCTAATCCAACATGAAAATATTAATATTTCACATTCCAATGTTCTTCACATAGAAGATTATGTTCTATTTATTCATAAATACATATTTTTTGAAGAGATATCTAGATAGGTAGCATGCACATGTCTGGAGTACTACATGACAGGAAATAGTGCTGCCATGTTTTGCTATTGCTAATCCTTTTCAACAAAGGATAAAAAGAAAACAAAGAAAATTGGATTTTCTTGTCCCTTTAAGATTTTTCCATTATTTATCTTTCCTGCTAAAGGCAATTAGGGATCTATATAAAACAGGAAATAAAAAGACTGTGCAAACATGATTGTGTGTGATATATAGTTTAACAAGCAATTTTTCACACAGCCTTGTTAATACAGTCTTTTTATTCTATTTTATATCTGTGCCTAATTGTCCTCAATAGGAGAGAAAGATAAGGGGACATTTAAGTTTAAAGGGATAGTTAACACCAAAAATGTTATTGTTTAAAAAGATAGAAAATCGGGGGCGTGTCCGAATCGCGTGCCTTACAGGACGCATCTACTGCAGGCTCTGCATGAATTCTCTTAAATCCGCCGATTATAGAGACCGTGACAGCTAAATTAAACACATACCTAAATGAATATAGGTCACTGAGTTAACGGTGGCCATATTTCACCCCTTGATTGCTGTCTTTGTGAAAATAGAGCCACAGATCGGAAATTTGGGACCTAAGGCGGCGGCCTACTCATAGGTGGCGACCCCCCCCGGACTCCCCGGGCAAACAGTGCTGGCGGTTGGTATCCGCCTTACTGATCTTTACAGCAGCACCAGGAGGAGCAGACAGGTTACAACCGGCTACACCTAAGCGGTGCAAACTCTCAACACCAAGTCTTTACCCACAGAATTACTCTAAGATGGCGACCGCATGGGAGATAACCCTCGAGCAGGAGCTAAACCAGCGTTTCGCTAGATTGGATAGTCTGCTTCTTAGACTCTACCAGCGGTCACCGCATCTAGACTGCAGGGAGAACACAGTGCCAGTGTCGACATATATAGCAGCAGAGTATACCGTTCAGATCTCTACAATCCCTCTAAACAAAGATGGCGACCGAACAGGATATATACTGCCAGAGGAGAATCTGTACGCAGGCAATCTCTCGACACAGCTGAAGTTGCAGGACTTACATCAAACAACACAAGACAACAGGTACAGCCCACATGATAAAGAGATTGCTCTGACCAACTTTAACCCGCGAGCGGTATTGAGGGGCTCAGACACAGTTTATACTTCTTGGCCGCCAGACAAATATGTCCCTGTCCTTTCTGATATCGGCAATTCAGCCACGATTGGCGTGGGAAAGCAGATAGGTTCTCATGCTGACTTTAATGTCACAGCATCAATGCAGACACTTCACACTGTTATACTATCATTGGCAAAAGGTCAAAATGGGACAGTCACAGATATAACTGTAAAACCCAGCCAGGAAAAACACGCAATGGAAATTGCACCCCAGTTTACCATTCATGGGAATCCTCTTTTTGGAACTAATGCCAGGGAGCTCGACCATGAACAATCAACTTCTTCATGGCATTTAAGGGAGATTGCTGTACAACAGAACTATCTCACTATCTTATGGCAATGGAACCCAGGGATTCAAAAGAGACACTGCCTTGGTTATTAATAAACCCATGGGACTGACACAAAGTAAAAAGCATAAAATGAATATTACCCTGCCCCCCCTGAATATACCTTGCTCATATATGTATATAGTTTTCTCTCCCAGATGTACACCCAACGCTTATGTGCTATAGAAATGTGGCTGCTACAGTTTTTAGTTCTTGGCATAGCCTACTTTTAATGTTTAAATAAAAGTACACCACTTCTTAGATTACTAGCAGGCTCCCTTCCCAAGTTTCAATATCATCTGAGCGGGATGTGGCCTGTATTTGTTCTTTTAGCAGCACTTGTTGGCCCAGATTTGTTATGCTCCTGTTCATGTCATAATATTTCATTTGGACAACGATACATAATCCTAAAAAATCCCATTTTTCTTTACTACATCAGATCTCCTATACATAGAAGCTTCACTCCTTAAGACATAGGAAATTAATAATGCCAAAATGTTTCAGAGAATCCCATTGCATGCAAATATGTCTGAGAGAGCTAGGCACCAATACCAGACTTATTCAAGTTGTTTGTATCTATAAATGTGTACCTTTTTATTGACGTACAATCTGTATGACACTTACAAAGTACATTTTGTTTTGTTTATTATATTTGAAAATCCTAATAAAAAATATTAAAAAAAAAAAAAAAAAAAAAGATAGAAAATCCCTTTATTTACCATTCCCCAGTTTTGCATAACCAACACTGTTATAGAAATATACTTTTTACCTCTGTGATTACCTTGTATCTAAGCTTCTGCAGGCTGCCTTCTTATCTCAGATCGTTTGACAGACTTGCATTTCACGCAATTAATGCTGACTCTTAAATAACTTCACGTGCGTGAGCACAGTTATCTATTTGAAACACATGAACTAACGCCCTCTAGCTATGAAAAACTGTCAAATGCATTCAGAAAAGAGGCGGCCTTCAAGGGCTTAGAAATTAGCATATGAGCCTACCTAGGTTTAGCTTTCAACTAAAAATACCAAGAGAACAAAGAAAAATTTGATAATAAAAGTAAATTAGAAAGTTGTTTAAAATGACATGCCCTATCTGAATCATGAAAGTTTAATTTGTTCCTGGTAGAGCTCTTCTCTCTTCGTATGCAAATTAATATGACCCTGGGAAGTCTCAATATGGGTGATGAGGGAAACCAGACGTGGACTCCTTGCCCAGTGTGCTTAGAGGAATGTGGCACTGACGAGGCCCATAGGAGGCCAAAACGATCGTCTGGGGTTGTCATGTTCCCTGTTCAGAGGAGAACTGCCTGGTATTTTTGGGCTGGACTGACCTTACTTGGCGGGATCAGACTGATATACTTCAGGAAAGTTTTCCTCTGTGAAAAGCAGAACTGGTCTAATAGAGGCTGCTCCTGGGTGGTAAATCGCCATAGAACTAGCTTATGAGCTGTTGCTCATTCCTGGTAGAGCGCTTCTCTCTTCGTTAAATTACATTTATTAAAAATGTTCATATATATAACTTCTCTATTATCATCATGTCCATATATAATTAAAGGGACATTATACACTAGATTTTTCTTTGCATAAATGTTTATCAAATGCGGACATCGCTGCAGGTGGACAGCATATATTGTCTGCATTTATCATTGCACAAGCATTTCACCAGAAAAGCATGTGCAATGCAGCCTCCTGCTCACTGGTAACCAATCGGCCGCTACCTTTACACTTTACTTCAGGTTTCAGGCTGCAGTAAATATTCTAGCGCTATTTGGGCTTTCGCTTGAGCATAACCCATACTTTTCAACTTGTAATATCAGCGATATTTAGCGCGTTCGCAATATCCATTGAGTGTAATAGATGCGCTAGAGCAATGTCAGCGGCACTAAACCTTCTCTGATAAATCTGTTACCATGGACTTGTAATATCAATTTGTGGGATAATTTTAGTGCGGTCCAGCAATACTGATATTATAAGTATTGGCTGGGTCTTCTAAATGGGTCCAAATGTGAAATCATTTAAAAAAAATTATATTTTGGCAAATTCTCACAGTAAATATTACCTAGAAAACAAATAAAGATTGCATTATGTTAATTACACATCATGATTTTAGCTTGTATGGATAAATTAAAGAATGTATAGTGTGGTAAATAAGTCATTGTTAAATTAAAACTGAAGGAAATTGGTACCCAGTGTTCTCCCATTGGCTGCATATTTTTTTGGTTTAATGGTGATTTATAAAAAGTACGTGAAAATCCATTAAATCTTGGGGATTTTCTGACGCCAAATCATGGAAGTCAATTTACTTCTGTTGTAAAATTTTCTTATTTCTCTTGGTATCCTAAACTTAGCTCTTTTCCATAATAGAATACCTGGGTAGCTCAGGAGTATGCACATGTTTTTAATGCTATATGGCACCGGTGTTTGCAACAGTGTATATTCATTTTGTCATTTTTCAGTTAGTTACTGGGGCGTTCCTGCAGTTAACATCCTAAGGCCTAGATTTAGAGTTCGGCGGTAGCCGTCAAAACCAGCGTTAGAGGCTCCTAACGCTGGTTTTGGCCGCCCGCTGGTATTTGGAGTCAGTGATTAAAGGGTCTAACGCTCACTTTACAGCCGCGACTTTTCCATACCGCAGATCCCCCTACGCCATTTGCGTAGCCTATCTTTTCAATGGGATCTTTCTAACGCTGGTATTTAGAGTCGTTTCTGCAGTGAGCGTTAGAGCTCTAACGACAAGATTCCAGCCGCCTGAAAAAAGCAGGAGTTAAGAGCTTTCTGGCTAACGCCGGTTCATAAAGCTCTTAACTACTGTACCCTAAACTACACTAACACCCATAAACTACCTATGTACCCCTAAACCGAGGTCCCCCCACATCGCCGCCACTCGATTAAAATTTTTAACCCCTAATCTGCCGACCGCCACCTACGTTATACTTATGTACCCCTAATCTGCTGCCCCTAACCCCGCCGACCCCTATATTATATTTATTAACCCCTAACTTGCCCCACACAACGTCGCCGCAAGCTACTTAAAATAATTAACCCCTAATCTTCCGACCGCAAATCGCCGCCACCTACGTTATCCCTATGTACCCCTAATCTTCTGCCCCTAACATCGCCGACCCCTATGTTATATTTATTAACCCCTAATCTGCCCCCCACAACGTCGCCGACACCTACCTACACTTATTAACCCCTAATCTGCCGAGCGGACCTGAGCGCTACTATAATAAAGTTATTAACCCCTAATCCGCCTCACTAACCCTATCATAAATAGTATTAACCCCTAATCTGCCCTCCCTAACATCGCCGACACCTACCTTCAATTATTAACCCCTAATCTGCCGACCGGAGCTCACCGCTATTCTAATAAATGTATTAACCCCTAAAGCTAAGTCTAACCCTAACACTAACACCCCCCTAAGTTAAATATAATTTTTATCTAACGAAATAAATTAACTCTTATTAAATAAATGATTCCTATTTAAAGCTAAATACTTACCTGTAAAATAAATCCTAATATAGCTACAATATAAATTACATTTATATTATAGCTATTTTAGGATTAATATTTATTTTACAGGTAACTTTGTATTTATTTTAACCAGGTACAATAGATATTAAATAGTTAAGAACTATTTAATAGTTACCTAGTTAAAATAATTACAAATTTACCTGTAAAATAAATCCTAACCTAAGATATAATTAAACCTAACACTACCCTATCAATAAAATAATTAAATAAACTACCTACAATTACCTACAATTAACCTAACACTACACTATCAATAAATTAATTAAACACAATTGCTACAAATAAATACAATTAAATAAACTATCTAAAGTACAAAAAATAAAAAAGAACTAAGTTACAGAAAATAAAAAAATATTTACAAACATAAGAAAAATATTACAACAATTTTAAACTAATTACACCTACTCTAAGCCCCCTAATAAAATAACAAAGACCCCCAAAATAAAAAATTCCCTACCCTATTCTAAATTTAAAAATTTACAAGCTCTTTTACCTTACCAGCCCTGAACAGGGCCCTTTGCGGGACATGCCCCAAGAAGTTCAGCTCTTTTGCCTGTAAAAGAAAACATACAATACCCCCCCCCCCCAACATTACAACCCACCACCCACATACCCCTAATCTAACCCAAACCCCCCTTAACTAAACCTAACACTAAGCCCCTGATGATCTTCCTACCTTGTCTTCACCATGCCAGGTTCACCGATCCGTCCTGGCTCCAAGATCTTCATCCAACCCAAGCGGGGGTTGGCGATCCATAATCCGGTGCTCCAAAGTCTTCCTCCTATCCGGCAAGAAGAGGACATCCGGACCGGCAAACATCTTCTCCAAGCGGCATCTTCTATGTTCTTCCATCCGATGACGACCGGCTCCATCTTGAAGACCTCCAGCGCGGATCCATCCTCTTCTTCCGACGACTAGACGACGAATGACGGTTCCTTTAAGGGACGTCATCCAAGATGGCGTCCCTCGAATTCCGATTGGCTGATAGGATTCTATCAGCCAATCGGAATTAAGGTAGGAATTTTCTGATTGGCTGATGGAATCAGCCAATCAGAATCAAGTTCAATCCGATTGGCTGATCCAATCAGCCAATCAGATTGAGCTCGCATTCTATTGGCTGTTCCGATCAGCCAATAGAATGCGAGCTCAATCTGATTGGCTGATTGGATCAGCCAATCGGATTGAACTTGATTCTGATTGGCTGATTCCATCAGCCAATCAGAAAATTCCTACCTTAATTCCGATTGGCTGATAGAATCCTATCAGCCAATCGGAATTCGAGGGACGCCATCTTGGATGACGTCCCTTAAAGGAACCGTCATTCGTCGTCTAGTCGTCGGAAGAAGAGGATGGATCCGCGCTGGAGGTCTTCAAGATGGAGCCGGTCGTCATCGGATGGAAGAACATAGAAGATGCCGCTTGGAGAAGATGTTTGCCGGTCCGGATGTCCTCTTCTTGCCGGATAGGAGGAAGACTTTGGAGCACCGGATTATGGATCGCCAACCCCCACTTGGGTTGGATGAAGATCTTGGAGCCAGGACGGATCGGTGAACCTGGCATGGTGAAGACAAGGTAGGAAGATCATCAGGGGCTTAGTGTTAGGTTTATTTAAGGGGGGTTTGGGTTAGATTAGGGGTATGTGGGTGGTGGGTTGTAATGTTGGGGGGGGGGGTATTGTATGTTTTCTTTTACAGGCAAAAGAGCTGAACTTCTTGGGGCATGCCCCGCAAAGGGCCCTGTTCAGGGCTGGTAAGGTAAAAGAGCTTGTAAATTTTTAAATTTAGAATAGGGTAGGGAATTTTTTATTTTGGGGGTCTTTGTTATTTTATTAGGGGGCTTAGAGTAGGTGTAATTAGTTTAAAATTGTTGTAATATTTTTCTTATGTTTGTAAATATTTTTTTATTTTCTGTAACTTAGTTCTTTTTTATTTTTTGTACTTTAGATAGTTTATTTAATTGTATTTATTAGTAGCAATTGTGTTTAATTAATTTATTGATAGTGTAGTGTTAGGTTAATTGTAGGTAATTGTAGGTAGTTTATTTAATTATTTTATTGATAGGGTAGTGTTAGGTTTAATTATAACTTAGGTTAGGATTTATTTTACAGGTAAATTTGTAATTATTTTAACTAGGTAACTATTAAATAGTTCTTAACTATTTAATATCTATTGTACCTGGTTAAAATAAATACAAAGTTACCTGTAAAATAAATATTAATCCTAAAATAGCTATAATATAAATGTAATTTATATTGTAGCTATATTAGGATTTATTTTACAGGTAAGTATTTAGCTTTAAATAGGAATCATTTATTTAATAAGAGTTAATTTATTTCGTTAGATAAAAATTATATTTAACTTAGGGGGGTGTTAGTGTTAGGGTTAGACTTAGCTTTAGGGGTTAATACATTTATTAGAATAGCGGTGAGCTCCGGTCGGCAGATTAGGGGTTAATAATTGAAGGTAGGTGTCGGCGATGTTAGGGAGGGCAGATTAGGGGTTAATACTATTTATGATAGGGTTAGTGAGGCGGATTAGGGGTTAATAACTTTATTATAGTAGCGCTCAGGTCCGCTCGGCAGATTAGGGGTTAATAAGTGTAGGTAGGTGTCGGCGACGTTGTGGGGGGCAGATTAGGGGTTAATAAATATAACATAGGGGTCGGCGATGTTAGGGCAGCAGATTAGGGGTACATAGGGATAACGTAGGTGGCGGCGGTTTACGGAGCGGCAGATTAGGGGTTAAAAGTGTAATGCAGGGGTCAGCGATAGCGGGGGCGGCAGATTAGGGGTTAATAAGTGTAAGGCTAGGGGTGTTTAGACTCGGGGTACATGTTAGAGTGTTAGGTGCAGACGTAGGAAGTGTTTCCCCATAGGAAACAATGGGGCTGCGTTAGGAGCTGAACGCTGCTTTTTTGCAGGTGTTAGGTTTTTTTTCAGCTCAAACAGCCCCATTGTTTCCTATGGGAGAATCGTGCACGAGCACGTTTTTGAGGCCGGCCGCGTCCGTAAGCAACTCTGGTATCGAGAGTTGTATTTGCGGTAAAAATGCTCTACGCTCCTTTTTTGGAGCCTAACGCAGCATTTGTTTGAACTCTCGATACCAGAGTTAAATTTATGGTGCGGCCAGAAAAAAACCCGCGGAGCGTTAACAGCCCTTTTACCGCCAAACTCCAAATCTAGCCGATAGTTTTTAATAGCGTGAAGTGCACACATGAAACAAAAACTGCTAACAGCGCAGTAATTACAACTACGAGACCTAATTTCTTTGAGCCCCTGTAACTTTTTTGTGCATTTAAAAAAAAATAAAAAAAAATTATTAGATGGTGTTATTATGACTGTAACTGTTTTGTGTGATGAATTTTTTATGTATTTTGTGAAACTTTTTTGTTTCGTGAAACAGTTAACCAGAGCTCTTAGGACGCGTTAATACGACAAGCATTACTTTCAGTTGCATTAAATAGCGCTCCACTTGCAATCTGGCCCTATATTTTTAACAGAACAATAAACTAATTGTATCATTTTAATATCTAATGACACCACAAGTACCACATCATTCAAATTTCACAAGGCTTTGTCATTTTGTATTCTTTTTTAAAGGGACATAAAACCCAACATTTTTGTTTTATGATTCAGATAGAGCATACAATTTTATACAACTTTCCAATTTATTATCACATTTTCTTTGTTTTTTTGTTATTCTTTGTTGAAAAGCAGGAAGATAATCTCAGGAGTGTGCATGTGTCTGCAGCAATATATGGCAGCAGTTTTGCAACAATGTTACCCATTATCAAGGGCACTAGGTGGTAGCACTATTTCCTGTCATGTAGTGCTCCAGATATGCTACCTATCTAGATATCTCTTCAACAAATAATAACAAGAGAATTAAGCAATTTTGATAAAAGAAGTCGATTGGAAACTTTTTTTAAAATTCGATTCTCTATCTGACTCGTGATAGAAAAATTGTGGGTTTCATCTACCGTTAAGTATTAAAGGGATGTGGAAGTCAAAATGATATATTCATGATTTATGAAAAGAACAACTTTCATAAAAAATATCAAGATAAAGAATTAAACTTTTTTAATAGAAGAAAATTGGAATGTTTTTGTACGAATCATAAAAAACGTAATGTTGAGGTCCGTGTCCCTTTAAGAGTAGAACGTTGTTACCAATAAAACTATTTGTATTTGCATTTTAAATACTTAATAATCACATTGTTTGGAAATATTGAGCAATAGTGTATAAAATATGGGAAATTAAAAATAGCTAATTTCTATGAATGAAAAAATATATTACCATAGATTTCTTTCTGCTGCAACAGATGTTGTCAGACGTTCATATATCTTCCATGAGACCTCCTGTCTTTCTCTACCAAAAAATCCTGTTGACTTATCTGTATCTTCAAGTGCCATAAAAGATGATTGATTTAAAATATCCATTACTAAGCATCAAATCCCTTGCTTCCTTTCTTCAGAAAAACTTAAAGGGACACTGAACACCATTTTTTTCTTTTGTGATTCAGATAGAGCATGCAATTTTAAGTAGCTTTCTAATTTATTCATATTATCATTTTTTCTTCTTTCTCTTGCTATCTTTATTTGAAAAAGAAGACATCTAAGCTAAGGAGCCAGGCAATTTTTGTTTCAGAACCCTGGGCAGCACTTGTTTATTGGTGGGTGAATTTATCCACCAATCAGCAAGAACAACCTGGGTTGTTCACCAAAAATGGGTCGGCATCTAAACTTACTTTCTTGCTTTTCAAATAAAGATACCAAGAGAATGAAGAAAATGTCATAATAGCAGTAAATACGAAAGTTGCTTAAAATTGCAAGCTCTATCTGAATCACGAAAGAAAAAATTTGGGTTCAGTGTCTCTTTAATGTGAATCTGGTAAACTGACCAGAAATGTTTTTTTTTTTTTTTTTTTTGCAAAAAGGCAACATTATAACAAGAGAACCGGATCTCAAGTTAAAGGGATAGTATACTGTAAAACAGTTTTTCCCTTAAAGGGATACTAAACCCTTTTTTTTCTTTCATGATTCAGATAGAGCATGCAATTTTAAACAACTTTCTAATTTACTCCTATTATCAATTTTTCTTCGTTCTCTTGCTATCTTTATTTGCAACAGAATACATCTAAGCTAAGGAGCCAGACAATTTTTTTTCAGGTCCTTGGACAGCACTTGTTTATTGGTGGGTGAATTTATCCACCAATCAGCAAGAACAACCCAGGTTGTTCACCAAAAATGGGCCGGCATCTAAACTTACTTTCTTGCTTTTCAAATAAAGATACCAAGAGAATGAAGAAAATGTCATAATTGCAGTAAATACGAAAGTTGCTTAAAATTGCATGCTCTATGGAATGTAAAGCTTAGAAGCCAACCCATTTTGGATTGAGCACCCTGGAAGGCGCTTGCTTATTGGTGGCTACATTTAGCAAACCAATAAGCAAGCATAACCCAGGTTCTGAACCAAAAATGGTTCGGCTCCTAAGCTTCACATTCCTGCTTTGTAAATAAAGATAGCAAGAGAATGAAGTAAAATTGTTGCTTAAAATTGCCTTCTCTATCTGAATCATGAAAGAAAAAAAATTGGATTTAGTATCCCTTTAATGTGTTTCAAATGACTTGTTATACCAGCTGGAGAGTATAAAATGTATGAGAAATAGCATTTTAAGATTTATTTGTTTATATAAAATAGCTGTTTTTGTGCTTAGGATCCACAGCCTATTTAAAATGGGTTGAGCTTGCAAGTAAAATCAGATCTCATTATTTTATCACTTTGTGTAGACACACATACTTCCTTATCTTATATCCATCTGTAAACCAAAGCCCAGTACTAAGGCCTCAATATTCAAAACAGTTACAGACTGACGAGAAACTGCCTGTTTGAGTTTGCCAGGCTCACAGTCCGTCTGTTGATTGATATATTCTAAAAAAAAGTGTGCTGATCCTCGCTATGCTGACGAGTGGCGATGTGTCTCCCATAGGAAATAATAGGGATTACAGGTTCAGCAAAAGTGCACCCATATCTCCACTCATCTGCGATATCAGCGCGGGGGGGTGGCTGAATTTGAAGTGTTCTTACACAGCACAGACAGTGTAGGAACACTTCAAATAATGCACCTGTAACCTTACGTTTACTGAACCTACACTACATGCCTCACACTGGAAAAGCTTGCTACTGAAAAGGCGTAGAGACAAATATGGCTGAAAACCTGTACCTAACCTGCAAGGCAGTGCATGGAATATATCGCTCTACTGGCGATGTTTCCCAATTCAAATGCAGGTTACTCCCATGGAACGCCCAGCTAACTCCCACTGAACACCTACATCTACGTCATGTCTTCACTATACCTGAATAATTAAGACAAAAAAAACCCTTCCTATTAAAACTATAGGAGCTACGCTGATACATGTATATACAATGTTTCATGTGTATGTATCCTATTGAAGAATGCAATACTATGAGGCCTATTTATCATATGTCTGTCGGACCTGATCCGACAGTGCGGATCAGGTCCGACAGACATCGCTGAATGCGGAGAGCTCTTGTGAGCTGCTGGTGCAACGCCGCCCCCTGCAGATTCGTGGCCAATCGGCCGCCAGCAGGGGGTGTCAATCAACCCGATCGTACTCGATTGGGTTGAATTCCGGCGATTCCTGTCCGCTTCATCAGAGCAGGCAGACAGGGTTATGGAGTAGCGGTCTTTAGAAACACGGGGCGTCAAAGCTCCATACGGAGTTTGATAGATAGGCCCCATGTATTTTATGCCTTTTCAGGGTATTTTTAGGATAGGGTTTTTTTCAGAAAAAACTATTACAAATGCCCCTTTTAGGGCCATATTTAGATTAGGTTTTTTTTAAAGATAGTTTTTTGTGTGGTGGTTATTTTAGTTGTAGTATAGTTTTTATTTTATAGGGTACTTTAGTTTTAGGATAGGGCTTTTACTGGTTGGGTTGTTGTTTTTTTGGTAATTTTTTTTTCCTGTTAGGTATTTTATATTTTTTTGTAACTTATTGGTTCTTAGGATAGGGATCTTGGGGGGTTAACTGTGGTGGTTAAGTAGTGTAGGGGTTATTACAGTGAAGGTAATTTCAGTTTCGAGGCTATGTAGTGTAGGGGTTATTGCAGTTTAGGGGTTAATAGTGTAGCGGGGTAGTTTGTGATGGGGTGTGTGGCAGTTTAGGGGTTAAGTAGTGTAGAGGTTATTTCAATGGGGGATGTGGCAGTTTAGGGGTTAAGTAGGGTAGGGGTTATGTCATTTTAGGGGTTAATAACAATAAGGGGTTATGGCGGTTAGGGGTTATTCTTGTAGGCTGTTGTACGTTTATTTGGTTGAGGGATATATGTAAAAGGGATCCTTTACACCAGTGTTTCTCAAACGCGATCCTTAAGTACCCCTAACAGGCCAGATTTTCATTATAGCTGACCTAGAGCACAAGTGAAATAATCAGCTGAGAGCCGGTTAGTAACCACGGTTACTGAGCAGCTGATTATTTCACCTTTGCTCTTGTTCAGCTATAATGAAAACGTGGCCTGTTGGGGGTACTTGTGGGCCGCGGTTGAGAAACACTGCTTTACACTATCAATGTA
Organism: Bombina bombina; assembly: GCF_027579735.1. Lineage (NCBI taxonomy): Eukaryota > Metazoa > Chordata > Amphibia > Anura > Bombinatoridae > Bombina > Bombina bombina. The sequence goes on along the minus strand of NC_069499.1, from coordinate 1,467,336,507 downwards.
GGAGGCAATGCTGCTTGGAATATATCGCCAGCATCTCCACCCATTGTGATGTATAGTAAAATGCCTCTTGGCGATGCTGCCTTGAAACACTGATGTCAGCTGCTTGGAATATTTCCCCGGCTTTCTCAACATGGTGATGTATCCCTTTTTTTTTTTTAAAGATTTTTATTGAGATAGAATGAACATAATACATGCATATTAAAGCAACTTTGTCCCCATGGGTTACAGGGGGGACCTGAAACTCACAATCTACATATGCATGTTACAACACACAAAGAACATAGGCCGGTAGTGTGTTTCAAACAATATATTACGCAGACAGTAACGCCTGAAACCACCAGCATATACCTCATTTTATATTTTCTCATTATAGAGTAATTTGTCACTGAACTTCCCACACCGTTATCCACATTTCTACCTTTGCCCTTAAGTGTGCTCAGACGAAGTACTAATGCCTGTTAACTCAGTTGGCCTCACAGGTGTGTTGTAGTTTCCTGCAGAGCCATGGGAAAAAAACCCTCAAAATATCAATGGACTAGGTTTAAGGGCTGGATATGACTACTCAAATGACTATAGATATCGTAGAGGATTAAATTTACTATTCAATTAGAAGGGCAGCATAGGCCAATAAATCAAACTAGAACTACTACTTTACTACTACTTCAGTTTCTTCCAGGCAGGTGGAGTGAAGGAGGGGGGAGGGGGAAAAGAGAAAGGGGAAAGGAGTACTGAGGTGGAGAGGGGGAGAAAGGGGGATAAACCCCCTCCAGGGGTTAAGATCTCGTTTGGGCTCAATATATTAAGGAAATCCCAGGGTTGATTCGGGATATATATTATGAACTTCCTTAAGGTTCCTGTCTATGGGACCAAAGATCCCAAATTTTCCAATATAAATCTATTTTGTTCAAATGCGGGTAGAATCATCGTTCCATTGAAGCGTATAATTCTAGGGTTTTTTGGACACCAGACAATGCAGGCGGATTAGGCTGTCTCCATTGTCTAGCAATCGAGATCTTGGTAGTTGCGAAGATGACGATGGCCAACTGTTTCTGGATTTTGGGCATTTTCTGCGGGAAAATATTAAGAAGGGCCACCATAGGTTCTTTCGGGAGTAGAATCCCAGCCGAACTACACAACCGAAATACCTCCTTCCATAGCGCCTCAATCTCTGGGCAGGACCACCAGATATGGAGGTCTGTGCCAACCTGACCTCAATTCCTTCAACATAAGGACGAGTGGGACGAGGACATCTGCGCCAGTCTCAGGGGGGTGTAGTGCCACCTAAGTGACACCTTGACATATAATTCCACTGCGTTAGCATAGTGGAGAGTCTTCCTTGTAAGTGTAAAAGCTTGCCACCAGGTCTTGTCGGAAATTTTGGTTTTTAGGTCTTGCTCCCAGGCCCTTTACTGCCACACCTCGTCTGCAACCACATCTTTCATGATTAACATATAGTGAGTGGATAGGGATCTCCCCAAACTCGAGCCTGACATCATCTCTGTTCCCAAATGTATTGCTGCCTAAGGTCTGAGGGCGGGAAATCCCAGCTAGTAAGGAACTTATGAAGTCTGAACCTTTCAAACTGGAACCATGGCGGAGGAGCATTTACTCCTATGGATGATGGGTCAGCTAACTGTAGAGTATTCTGTTTATAAAGGTCAGATACATATGATAGATCCCTTTTCCTCCACATGGGAGTTCGGGAGCCCTCGCCACGACGTATCCCTTTTGAATATGTCGTGGAATTTTCGATCATCAGGGACTTAGCGAAAACAATGGAAAATGAACACCTATCCTACACCCCACTAGGAATGTAATTTCTTATGTTTATAGCCAATACTTATGCATAGAAACTTTCAGTATAGGTGGGGATATCACAGACTAAATCAGCTATTTCAAATGCTAAAATAAGGGTAAAGGATTTATTTGTAAACAATTTAATACACACAGTCAGGTAAAATGGATCATTGTGCACAAATTAAAGGGGAGAAAACATTTGTGTAATCTGTCCCTTTAAAGGTAGCAGTTTCAGGAGTAATTCACAGAAGCACTTCTTCACAAAAAGTGTGGTTGATTCATGGAATAAACTTCCATTAGAAGTGTTGAAGGCAAACACTGTGGGGGACTTCAAGAATGCCTGGGGTAAGCATAAGTTTAGATTTTATAGGAAAGATGGGCAGACTTGTTGGGCCTATGGTTCTTGTTTGCCATCAAAAATTGTAGTTTCTAAATATTGAATACAACTTTTTTTTGAGGAGCGGAAACAATAGACGATTATTATGTAAAAAGAATTATTCCAAATTAATAAATCAGATTGTTAAAATGTTATATAGATTGATACGCTTTTTGAAGGTATATCCATCTCTATAGATGTGGTACAGTTCCCACCAATCCACAAACAGTTAAACATGGGACTATCGATCTTTATCCCCTATAGCTGTACCATGTTACTGGAGGAAACCTCATAAGCTCAAAATATTTATGTTGCAATAAGTATTAAACTGCTCTTAAAGGGACATAATACTCATATGCTAAATCACTTGAAACTGATGCAGTATAACTGTAAAAAGCTGACAGGAAAATATCACCTGAGCATCTCTATGTAAAAAAGGAAGATATTTTACCTCACAATCTCCTCAGCTCAGCAGAGTAAGTTCTGTGTAAAAAGTTATACTTCACCTGCTCCCAGCTGCAGGTAAAAATAAAAATGAAGATATGAACAGCAGTCAATCAGCATCAGCAGTGCTGAGTTCATGAACTCTTACTGTGATCTCATGAGATTTCACTTAACTCTCATGAGATTTCATAGTAAGCTTCCTTTACCTGATTGGTGAAATAATATGAGAGTTCACGAGGCTCATCCTTTCAGCTGTCCCAGGACAGACACACTAAAATGCTGCTTAGAAATCCTTTACAATGGGAGGTGGCTACTGAGGAACTTTTGAGGTAAAATATCTTTCTTTTTTACATAGAGATGTTCAGGAGATATTTTCTAGTCAGCTTTTTACAGCTATGCTGCATCACTTTCAAGTGTTTAAACATTTGGATATTATGGCCCTTTAAGATCCATTTGTGTATAACAATGATGTGCTCTGCATTAACCCACAATTTGTTATATGCTCTTTAACATCTAATATTACATCTAAGAGGGACGTGGAAGTCAAAAGTATACTGAGGCTGCACAGCCAGAACATACTTTTTCAAGATAATTTGCAATATAAACTGAGCTGAAAAAAAGGCCTTTCAACACTTTTAAATACTGAAATTGCCACCAATCGCTCGTGCTGATATTTGTTTACTGAGTTACTATTTGGTGCACAGGGCAGCTGTGTATCTGCCAATCAGTTCCCAGGGAAACTCAGATATATGTGTCTCTGGTAATCACATGGGACTATATCACTATTCTGTGTTGCCGACAATAAAGGAGTTAAAATTACCTTGTTTCTGAGTGGCAGAGCGGTTAGGAAGCGTTAGGATTTCATGCTCCAAAGCCTCCTAGGCAGCTTAAAGGGATAGTAAACACTAAAAATGTTATTGTTTAACAAGATAGATAATCCCTTTATTTACCATTCCCCAGTTTTGCATAACCAACACTGTAATAGAAATATAATGTTTACCTCTGTAATTACCTTGTATCTAAGCTTCTGCAGACTGCCTCCTTATCTCAGATCTTTTGACAGACTTGCATTTAAGCCAATCAGTACTGACTAAATAACTCCATGTGCGTGAGCACAGTGTTATCTATATGAAACACATGAACTAACGCCCTCTAGCTGTGAAAAATTGTCAAATGCATTCAGATGAGAGGCGGCCTTCAAGGGCTTAGAAATTAACATATGAGCCTACCTAGGTTTAGCTTTAAACTAAGAATAACAAGAGAACAAAGCAAATTTGACGATAAAAGTAAATTAGAAAGTTGTTTAAAATTGAATGCCCTATCTGAATCATGAAATTTTAATTTGTACTTTACTATCCCTTTAATAAATTGAGCCAAAATACTGGACTTGGTGCATATCCAATGTCTGGGGCAGCTTTCAGATAAAACAAGGTAACGTCAGAGAGCTGCACCCCATTTCCAGGTTATACCGTGTACCAGCACGAGGACAGACAGTCAGATAGCAGGGAAACGTTTCAGAACCAATGAGAGAAATGTCTTTTAGAATGATATTGTGCAAGACAAGAGCAGATGGCAGGAAGCCGTTTGTAGGTCAGCAGATGGCGATTGCACCAAGCGGCACATAGTTTGAGAGTCATTAGATAAGCACTGTGAAATCTATATCGGTGTAAAACCCTCCTCTCTGCTTTACTCAGCAGCTCCCTACTAAAATGTAGGTGCACATGAAATTGGCTGCAGGCTCCTTACATAGATAAGCTGTCTTTGAATCAGTATTTTTGCTGTGACAAAAAAAGTTAAACACACTAAGCTAATTACTATAGATATGGATGTAAGCTTAGGCAGATTATCAAGGTGTCTGAGCTTCCTGTGAAAGGAATGAACGTGCTGCAAATGTGCTTAAGTGTGACCTCACGCAGGTGCACAATCCTACACTGATTCCTCTGCATTTCATTCATCTCCTTGCCCTGATTCACTCTCTGTTTGTCAGTGCTTTCTCTATTCAGTACGGTTATAATTACACCACTTGTTCTCGCAGTGGAATGGTAATGTCACAGCTGCACACTGAAACGTCGTCACCCCCACTCTTGCTTCCAGCTCGCAACAAAACTGCAGAAAGAAGGATGCTGGGTTGGAAAAACAAAGAATGCTCAGTGACTGTAAATTTTACTTGGACAAAATTCACCCACAGACTTAGAACAGATGGCAGAAACGATTTCAAGGGACACAAAAGTCAGAATGAAACTTTCAGGATTCAGAGCGTGTCATATTAAGAGGCTTTTCAATTAAAGGGACATGAACCCCAACTTTTTCTTTCACAATTCAGATAGAACATACAATTTTAAACTACTTTCCAATTTACTTCTATTATCAAATGTGCTTTATTCTCTTGTTATCATTTGTTGAAGGAGCAGCAATGCACTACTGGGAGTTTGCTGAACACATCTAGTGAGCCAATGACAACTGGCATATAAATGCAGCCACCAATCAGCTCTGAGTAGTGCATTGTTGCTCCTGAGACTAACTAGGTATGCTATTCAGCAAAGGATACAAAGTGAACAAAGCAAATTAGATAAAGGATACAAAGAGAGCAAAGCAAATCTAGTTCGTAAGTTCCCACGGGAACAGGGCCCTTAATTCTCCCTGTATTTGTCTGTAACATTCTGTCTTTTATTGTATTATTTCTCCGTTGTACTTTTATCTTTGTACCCATGGGCAGAGCTGTGGAATCTGTTGGCGCTTTATAAATAAAGAATAATAATAATAATAGAAGTAAATTGAAAAGTTGTTTAAAATTGTATGTTCAGGGGGCGGAGCCAACATGCAATGAGACAAGACGCAGATCCTTGAAGCTCCTGCAAATAAGCTTAAAAATGTTTAATAATTCAGGGTAATATACCCCAAGAAAACATAATCTTTCAAGCGAAAGCACCTTCTATGAAACTAGCACCCTGCAGCAGCTGAAATATGAATGGGAACCCATTGCATATGCCGGCCAGGAAAATCACAGGGTAAACTACCGCAAAGTTCGAGAGTCACCATCTGAATCTAATTGGCGTGTATATATTTCTGAGACTTTCCCGAGGTGAGATGATCCACGTTTGCTGCTATACTGTTCTACTCCTACAATACTAAAATACTCGGATTAGTGATCGCAGCGTCACCCCTCAGCCTCATTAACTCTGACAGCACCTACTATAAACAGAGAAAAATGGTGACCCCCGTCGCCATACTAGAAGTGATTGGCTCATTGCTACGAGAACACCGATTAGCCTTTTTGGGAACTATGCAAGCGTCATTCATACCCCTAGGATCCAATGCCTTTGGAGTACATAGCAGAGGTGGCAGGGAGGTGGGGCCCCCGCCATTGCTGCCTGCCGCCCCTACAGACATCAGCCAGCCGACAGGAGAAAATGGAACCACGCGGGAGTGTCAGCCGGTCTCAAGCTCGGTTTTTCTCAAGAGGCCGACTCTTACAGAGTTAAAGGCTCAAGTTCCCAATAGTCATACTAACCTCTTTGCCGATCAGCCATCTACCTCATGTGCTACCGGCTGTCTGCTGGATGTGAGGTCTGCCCTGCTAGTTCATAATATTGTTGAGTTGCAGGCACCCCTGGAACAGGCTTATAAAAAGGTGACAAAGAGAGCACAGCTGGTTCTGTTCTCCATCGAATCCCGGTTTCACAACATGGCTCCTACTGCTGGAAAGGGAATCCTTGCATACTCTGAAACATCAAGGCTCCAATATGATGTCCCTAGGTATTGGCAGAAATGCGTAGTTGGCTGGACTAGTTTAAAGACTTTGCTCCCTTGAAGAATATATTTTTTTCTAGCACGGGACGTTTCTATTGACTATTTTCCACATTATAACATTTTATGATAAACCCAGGTTGGAAATATTTGGCTGTCTCCCTAATTATTGCCTTAATAGCTACCAATTTCCCAACAGCCTATCTCTCTGCCTTAGGTTAATGTTCAAGACTTATGTTCATACTTCTCTACCTCTGGACTATTATATTCAGACTTATTGTAGCTTTATATTTGTAGGGTATTGCTTTTGATTACCTCTATACAACCTTGTATCTGCTGGTGAAATATTTATACTGATCCCCTCTATGTATTCATTATGTGCACGCCCCTATTTGGCAGAGCAGGGTATATTCAATACAATTCCCTTGTACCTTATCCACAATATCCCTACAGTTTTATCTCCTAATATATTTGATGTATGGGTTTTGTAGTGACCTGCTGTATATTGAATCAGTTTTTGTCTTGTTCTAACTCCCAAACAAGCTGCTCTATAAGGATAAAATTTACTATTCTTAGAGTCTAACTTAAGAGTTCACATACATACAGTGGATTACTATATGTTACTCACTGCTCCTACCTACTTAGCATTGTATGTAGCAGTGTTAGATATTATTTAAGACTTATGCTTATAATTTTTGGCCTCTAGACTGTTATGTTCAGACTTATTGAGGCTTTGAACTTGTGTATAATTTCTGATTACCTCTATATAGCCTCGAACATGCTGGTGAACTTTTCACATTAGCCCCCTCTATGCATTCATTACGCGCATGCTCTTCAAGGTTACAAAGGTTCCTATTTAGTAGCGCAAGATATATTCAATAAAATTCCTTTGCACCTTATTTATACTATCTATATAGTTGTCTCTTCCACTATACTTGCTATAAGGGGTTTGTAGTATTCTACTGCATATTGAATCAGTCTCTGTTTTGTTCTCACTTCCAAACAAAATGCCCTATACGGTTAAAGTTTATCATTCTCCAGAGTCCAACATAAGGGTTCATATACAGCAGATTACTATATGTTAATCAATGCTCCCACCTACACAACATTGTATGTAGCAGTGACTTCCTTATCTGATCTCCCAAATCCTGTATAATCTTAGCAATTAGATAAACTTAGCAATTAGATAAACTTGAGTATTTTAGAGAGAGTTAGTTAGAATGTTCAAAATAGTTTTCTCGGATGTTTCTTATTCCTATATGTCCATAGCAGAGAGCGTTACCCTCATTTATTGCTTTAAATGTTTTGCCCTTAAGGCTGTGAACCAAAATCTGAAACGCCTCCTTATAGTGTTGAGAGCCTGTTGTATTCTCTGTTTGTTTGTTTCTCCTCTGTTTGACTGATGTTTAATATGCAGCAAACTGTGCACACTTAGCCCATACAGTTCGTACCCTCACTGGGTACTACATGCAACAGTGATGATTCTTGGTTAAAATAGTTTGGAGCTCCTATTTTCCTACGCATATTGAATATTGAGTAATATATCTTACGTTAGTTCATATTATCTGCCACGCTTGAGTAACCAACTCCGCCCCACCAAATATTGAGCCTTCAAAACTAGGAGGACTGCTAAGGCGGTTTATCTTGCCTATACCGCAACCCGTCCTATTCTCTTTATTTATACATTTCATAGTAACTCTTCAACTACTATAGTATGTTAATCTAATATTCCTTACACTGGTTAACAAAATTTATCAGCACCACTTATCAGTTGAGTTTAAAAAATTTTTTTCAATACTACCCACAAATTGAGTTAAAGCTTTTCAATCCTAAACTACTTTTTATCATATTCTCTATATAGACCATTATAACATATTGGGGTCCTTGAGTGGCACACGGTAACTTGAGAGAGACTTATATTATATTTTATTATATTTCATTACATTGTATTATTCAAAAGAGGTTTCAGTCTTGATTGTTTATTACTATAATTACTGTGATATCTGTTCACAATATTCATGTACCCTGTCTCATTGTCTTAAAGGGACAGTCTAGGCCAAAATAAACTCATGATTCAGATAGAGCATGTCATTTTAAACAATTTTCCAATTTACTTTTATCACCAATTTTGCTTTGTTCTCTTGGTATTCTTAGTTGAAAGCTTAACCTAGGAGGTTCATATGCAAATTTCTTAGACCTTGAAGGCAACCTCTTTTCAGAATGCGTTTTAACAGTTTTTCACCACTAGAGGGTGTTAGTTCACATATTTCATATAGATAACACTGTGCTTGTGCACTTGAAGTTATCTGGGAGCAGGCACTGATTGGCTAGATTGCAAGTCTGTCAAAAGAACTGAAATAAAGGGGCAGTTTGCAGAGGCTTAGATACAAGATAATCATAGAGGTTAAAAGTATATTATTATAACTGTGTTGGTTATGCAAAACTGGGGAATGGGTAATAAAGGGATTATCTATCTTTTAAAAAAATATAAATTCTGGTGTAGACTGTCCCTTTAATCGTGAAAAAGTATCATTGAACAGACATATTACATGTATATCTCATTCTTGTACTATATAATAACCTCAATAAAAATTATAAAAAATAAAAAAATAAAAAATTGTATGTTCAGTCTGAATTGTAAAAGATAAATTGTAAAGTTGTTAAAAATCACATCTATCTGAATCATAAAATCTCCCTTTAACCCCTTTACAACCAGCGCTGGTCCTTTAACTCTTAATAACCAGTGCTGTACCCTGTACATTGCTGATGTCCTGGGTTCTTTCTGCTGCAATCTCGCTGACAGAGATTGCGCTATTTCAGCATGCCCCATGAGGGTTGCAATAATTGTAGTGCAGGAGATTACAGATGCAGAGAGAGAGACTCTGTGTCCTCTGCATCAGGTTGTGGTGGTGCCGACCGTTGGTGGTGTGGGAGGGCCATGAGGGAGGTGGGGGGGTTTTGCCCATCACTGGAGGAGGACGGGAGTGACTGGGACCACTACACTGCAGAAGTGTAATGGTGGGAGGGAGGGATCTTCCCACCTCGGCCATGTTTTCCTGGATACTTATGAGTTACTCATGCTGCAGGGTGAAACATGTATTGTACTGTTCATCAGCACTATTCATGTGATGTCCAGAAGCAAAATACATGTTCTGCCCTGCTTACCCTGCAGCATTTGTAACTCATAACTGTTCAGGAAAACATGTCCGAGGTGGCAACCCTAACTACACTAGAGAAGATATGTTATTCGAGGGGTGTGGGGCCCAACTAAATGATCACTTGGTGGGGAGGTCCACTGCACTTATAAATTTAAAAAAAATAGATATAAATATATAAAAACTGGGTACTGGCAGACAGCTGTCAGTACCTTAGATGAGGGATCAGCGGGTGGGAGGTGTCAGCTGGGAGGATAATCTCTACACTATACCTAAACTCAACCTTGCAAGCTACCTGATTAACCTCTTCACTGCTGGGAATTTCAGACGTTTGGTGCGCAGCTGCAATTAACTGCCTTCTAATTATCAGAAAACAATGGCAAAGCCATGCATGTCTGCTATATCTGAACAAAGGGGATCCCAGAGAAACTTTTACAACCATTTGTGTTTTGACTTTATACGCAGTATGCAAATAATTTCAGTGATAACCCCAAAGTTCGTAAAAAAGTTAACACATTTTTTAAATATGATCACATTATGTGGCGAAGCGGTGGCAGGAAATATACCAAAATGAGCCTAGATCAATACCTTGGCTTTTCTACTAAATATATATATATATGCTCTGGTCTTTTGTGCAAGTTTTCCCAGTCCAACACATAGGTATATACAAGCATCAGTGCAATGATAAAATGCTGGAACATATTAGAGGATTTTCTTTTTTGCACTTTTTTGTCCCTTTAAATACAGAGACAGTTGTTTTGTGCAGAATTGATCACAAGAGTAAGCTATGTATTGATCTTTTTGAAGGTGAACATAATGTTTCCATGGCTCAAACTAGCAATTAGTCTGCAACAACAATGATGCTTGGATTACATCCTAAAAGATATCAGGAAATGTACTCAATATTTTCAGCTTGGCTGGTAGATTCACAGAACAGCAGCTACCCAGATACGTTAGATACAAATAGAATAAGTATTTTAATTAACCTCAGCATAGTAAATTTAATTGTATTACACTACATTTTAGATTTGTATCAAAGGTAATTGCACTTTTTTCTTCTAAGCTTCAAGCTAAAATGTGTGGCTGGATATTAAAGAGTATGAAAACCAAAGTTTCTTTTGTGATTCAATTTAAAAAAAAAAATCCATTTAACTTCTGTTATCAAATTTACTTAGTTTTCATGATATTTGCTGAAGTAATACCTAGGTAGGCATCTGGAGAACTGCATGGCAGGAAATAGTGCTGTTGCAAATGGAAAACATTCTTGCAAAACTGCTGCCATTTAGTGCTCCAAGCATTGGCAGGCTCCTGAGCTTATGTCTCTGCTTTCAACAAACGATAACAAGAGACTGAAGACAAATTGATAATAGAAGTACATTAGAATTTTTTTTTAAATCGCATGCTCTATCTGAATCATGAAAGAAACATTTTGGGTTTCATATCCCTTTAAAGAGGCACACGTTAAATTGTTTAGAAACAGTTTTACAGTATATTTTCTTTGGGGAAAAAAAATGTTTATTTTCTAAGTTTTCACTATTTCAGTAATAATTTTTGTTATGCATAATATCAGGGGGTCGATCCGATAAAAATCGTCGCCCGCAAAAGCCGGCGACGCCAATATTTGCGCTGGTTTGGAATCCTATATACGGCGTAACCTAGAAGTTACGCCCGTATATTTCTGCCGTCGCCCGTAGTTTTTTGGGCCATAGGCAGGTATACCAAACCAGCGCAGTTTGGTATCCAATATGCAGCGTAAGGACTTACGTGGCGAAAATGGAGAAATCTTACTCCATTTTCACCTCGCCACAAAAAGCAGCCGTAAGAAGCCTTACGCTGACTATTGGAGCCCCGTAACTCCCTAAACTAGCTAGAAAATAAACCTAACACCTAACGCATGCGCAATGTCTATCTCCCTGTCAACCGCGATCTGCTAAAATAAACCTAACACCTAACGCATGCGCAATGTCTATCTCCCTGTCAACCGCGATCCCCCGCCGCAATCCATAATAAAGTATTTAACCCCTAAACCGTCGCCATCTACATAAACTAACCTCCTACTGTGAGCCCCTAAAACCGCCACCATCTAACTGATCTATCCCCTAATGTGAACCCCTTACACCGCCGCCATCTATATTAAAATTATTAACACCTAATTTAATCTACCTACCCCGCCGCCAGCTATATTATCTATATTAACCCTAAGTATATTATAGTTAATATAGTTATTACATTATATATATTAACTATATTAACCATAATTATATTAGGGTTAATATAGTTAATATAGTTACTATAGTATTTATATTAACTCTATCTAACCCTAACACACCTAACTAAATTCTTATTAAATAAATCTAATTCATATTATAAACTAAAATATTCCTATTTAAATCTAAATACTTACCTATAAAATAAACCCTAAGATAGCTACAATATAATTAATAATTACATTATAGCTATGTTAGGGTTTATATTTATTTTACAGGTAAATTGTTAATTATTTATAACTAGGTATAATAGCTATTAAATAGTTATTAACTATTTAATAGCTACCTAGTTAAAATAGTTACCCAATTACCTGTAAAATAAATCCTAACCTAAGTTACAAATACACCTACACTATCAATAAATTAAAGAAACTACAAATATCTATCTAAAAATACAATTAAATAAACTAAACTAAATTACAAAAAATAAAAAAAAGATTACAAGATTTTTAAGCTAATTACACCTATTCTAAGCCCCCTAATAAAATAATAAAGCCCCCCAAAATAAAAAAATTCCCTACCCTATTCTAAATTAAAAAAAGTTCAAAGCTCTTTTACCTTACCAGCCCTTAAAAGGGCCTTTTGTGGGGGCATGCCCCAAAGAAAACTGCTCTTTTGCCTGCAAAAAAAAACACAATACCACCCCCCAACATTACAACCCACCACCCACATACCCCTAATCTAACCAAAACCCCCCTTAAATAAACCTAACACTACCCCCCTGAAGATCTCCCTACCTTGTCTTCACCACACCGGGCCGAACTCCTCATCCGATCCGGGCGATGTGTTCCAGCAAGCGGCAGTGAAGTCTTCTTCCATCCGGGCGATGTGTTCCAGCAAGCGGCAGAGAGTCTTCTTCCATCGGCGATGTCTTCAAGCAAATCGGCATCTTCAATCTTCTTCCTTCGCTCCTCCGCCGCAGAGCATCCTTCCGGCACGACGACTTCCCGACAAATGAGGTTCCTTTAAATGATGTCATCCAAGATGGCGTCCGTCGAATTCCGATTGGCTGATAGGATTCTATCACCCAATCGGAATTAAGGTAGAAAAATCTGATTGGCTGATTGAATCAGCCAATCAGATTCAAGTTCAATCCGATTGGCTGAACCAATCAGCCAAGAAGACTCTCTGCCGCTTGCTTCAAGACATCGCCCGGATGGAAGAAGACTTCACTGCCGCTTGCTGGAACACATCGCCTGGATCGGATGAGGAGTTCGGCCCGGCTGGGTGAATACAAGGTAGGGAGATCTTCAGGGGGGTAGTGTTAGGCTTATTTAATGGGGGTTTGGGTTAGATTAGGGGTATGTGGGTGGTGGGTTGTAATGTTGGGGGGTGGTATTGTGTTTTTTTTTGCAGGCAAAAGAGCAGTTTTCTTTGGGGCATGCCCCCACAAAAGGCCCTTTTAAGGGCTCGTAAGGTAAAAGAGCTTTGAACTTTTTTTAATTTAGAATAGGGTAGGGAATTTTTTTATTTTGGGGGGCTTTATTATTTTATTAGGGGGCTTAGAATAGGTGTAATTAGCTTAAAAATCTTGTAATCTTTTTTTTATTTTTTGTAATTTAGTGTTTTTTCTCCAACATAGGTGTGTCCGGTCCACGGCGTCATCCTTACTTGTGGGATATTCTCTTCCCCAACAGGAAATGGCAAAGAGCCCAGCAAAGCTGGTCACATGATCCCTCCTAGGCTCCGCCTACCCCAGTCATTCTCTTTGCCGTTGTACAGGCAACATCTCCACGGAGATGGCTTAGAGTTTTTTAGTGTTTAACTGTAGTTTTTATTATTCAATCAAGAGTTTGTTATTTTGAAATAGTGCTGGTATGTACTATTTACTCAGAAACAGAAAAGAGATGAAGATTTCTGTTTGTATGAGGAAAATGATTTTAGCAACCGTCACTAAAATCCATGGCTGTTCCACACAGGACTGTTGAGAGCAATTAACTTCAGTTGGGGGAACAGTGAGCAGTCTCTTGCTGCTTGAGGTATGACACATTCTAACAAGACGATGTAATGCTGGAAGCTGTCATTTTCCCTATGGGATCCGGTAAGCCATGTTTATTACGATCGTAAATAAGGGCTTCACAAGGGCTTATTAAGACTGTAGACTTTTTCTGGGCTAAATCGATTCATTATTAACACATATTTAGCCTGGAGGAATCATTTTATTTGGGTATTTTGATATAATAATATCGGCAGGCACTGTTTTAGACACCTTATTCTTTAGGGGCTTTCCCAAAGCATAGGCAGAGCCTCATTTTCGCGCCGGTGTTGCGCACTTGTTTTTGAGAGGCATGGCATGCAGTCGCATGTGAGAGGAGCTCTGATACTTAGAAAAGACTTTCTGAAGGCGTCATTTGGTATCGTATTCCCCTTTGGGCTTGGTTGGGTCTCAGCAAAGCAGATACCAGGGACTGTAAAGGGGTTAAAGTTCAAAACGGCTCCGGTTCCGTTATTTTAAGGGTTAAAGCTTCCAAATTTGGTGTGCAATACTTTTAAGGCTTTAAGACACTGTGGTGAAAATTTGGTGAATTTTGAACAATTCCTTCATGTTTTTTCGCAATTGCAGTAATAAAGTGTGTTCAGTTTAAAATTTAAAGTGACAGTAACGGTTTTATTTTAAAACGTTTTTTGTACTTTGTTATCAAGTTTATGCCTGTTTAACATGTCTGAACTACCAGATAGACTGTGTTCTGAATGTGGGGAAGCCAGAATTCCTATTCATTTAAATAAATGTGATTTATGTGACAATGACAATGATGCCCAAGATGATTCCTCAAGTGAGGGGAGTAAGCATGGTACTGCATCATTCCCTCCTTCGTCTACACGAGTCTTGCCCACTCAGGAGGCCCCTAGTACATCTAGCGCGCCAATACTCCTTACTATGCAACAATTAACGGCTGTAATGGATAATTCTGTCAAAAACATTTTAGCCAAAATGAACACTTATCAGCGTAAGCGCGACTGCTCTGTTTTAGATACTGAAGAGCATGACGACGCTGATAATAATGTTTCTGAAGGGCCCCTAACCCAGTCTGATGGGGCCAGGGAGGTTTTGTCTGAGGGAGAAATTACTGATTCAGGGAACATTTCTCAACAAGCTGAACCTGATGTGATTACATTTAAATTTAAGTTGGAACATCTCCGCATTCTGCTTAAGGAGGTATTATCCACTCTGGATGATTGTGACAAGTTGGTCATCCCAGAGAAACTATGTAAAATGGACAAGTTCCTAGTGGTGCCGGGGCTCCCAGAAGCTTTTCCTATACCCAAGCGGGTGGCGGACATTGTTAATAAAGAATGGGAAAGGCCCGGTATTCCTTTCGTCCCTCCCCCCATATTTAAAAAATTGTTTCCTATGGTCGACCCCAGAAAGGACTTATGGCAGACAGTCCCCAAGGTCGAGGGAGCGGTTTCCACTTTAAACAAACGCACCACTATACCCATAGAGGATAGTTGTGCTTTCAAAGATCCTATGGATAAAAAATTAGAAGGTTTGCTTAAAAAGATGTTTGTTCAGCAGGGTTACCTTCTACAACCAATTTCATGCGTTGTCCCTGTCGCTACAGCCGCATGTTTCTGGTTCGATGAGCTGATAAAGGCGGTCGATAGTGATTCTCCTCCTTATGAGGAGATTATGGACAGAATCAATGCTCTCAAATTGGCTAATTCTTTTACCCTAGACGCCACTTTGCAATTGGCTAGGTTAGCGGCTAAGAATTCTGGGTTTGCTATTGTGGCGCGCAGAGCGCTTTGGTTGAAATCTTGGTCGGCTGATGCGTCTTCCAAGAACAAGCTACTTAACATTCCTTTCAAGGGGAAAACGCTGTTTGGCCCTGACTTGAAAGAGATTATCTCTGATATCACTGGGGGTAAGGGCCACGCCCTTCCTCAGGATCGGCCTTTCAAGGCAAAAAATAAACCTAATTTTCGTCCCTTTCGTAGAAACGGACCAGCCCAAAGTGCTACGTCCTCTAAGCAAGAGGGTAATACTTCTCAAGCCAAGCCAGCTTGGAGACCAATGCAAGGCTGGAACAAGGGAAAGCAGGCCAAGAAACCTGCCACTGCTACCAAGACAGCATGAAATGTTGGCCCCCGATCCGGGACCGGATCTGGTGGGGGGCAGACTCTCTCTCTTCGCTCAGGCTTGGGCAAGAGATGTTCTGGATCCTTGGGCGCTAGAAATAGTCTCCCAAGGTTATCTTCTGGAATTCAAGGGGCTTCCCCCAAGGGGGAGGTTCCACAGGTCTCAGTTGTCTTCAGACCACATAAAAAGACAGGCATTCTTACATTGTGTAGAAGACCTGTTAAAAATGGGAGTGATTCATCCTGTTCCATTAAGAGAACAAGGGATGGGGTTCTACTCCAATCTGTTCATAGTTCCCAAAAAAGAGGGAACGTTCAGACCAATCTTAGATCTCAAGATCTTAAACAAGTTTCTCAAGGTTCCATCGTTCAAGATGGAAACCATTCGAACTATTCTTCCTTCCATCCAGGAAGGTCAATTCATGACCACGGTGGATTTAAAGGATGCGTATCTACATATTCCTATCCACAAGGAACATCATCGGTTCCTAAGGTTCGCATTCCTGGACAAGCATTACCAGTTTGTGGCGCTTCCTTTCGGATTAGCCACTGCTCCAAGGATTTTCACAAAGGTACTAGGGTCCCTTCTAGCTGTGCTAAGACCAAGGGGCATTGCTGTAGTACCTTACTTGGACGACATTCTGATTCAAGCGTCGTCCCTTCCTCAAGCAAAGGCTCACACGGACATAGTCCTGGCCTTTCTCAGATCTCACGGATGGAAAGTGAACGTGGAAAAGAGTTCTCTATCTCCGTCAACAAGGGTTCCCTTCTTGGGAACAATAATAGACTCCTTAGAAATGAGGATATTTCTGACAGAGGCCAGAAAAACAAAGCTTCTAGACTCTTGTCGGATACTTCATTCCGTTCCTCTTCCTTCCATAGCTCAGTGCATGGAAGTGATCGGGTTGATGGTAGCGGCAATGGACATAGTTCCTTTTGCGCGCATTCATCTAAGACCATTACAACTGTGCATGCTCAGTCAGTGGAATGGGGATTATACAGACTTGTCTCTGAAGATACAAGTAAATCAGAGGACCAGAGACTCACTCCGTTGGTGGCTGTCCCTGGACAACCTGTCACAAGGGATGACATTCCGCAGACCAGAGTGGGTCATTGTCACGACCGACGCCAGTCTGATGGGCTGGGGCGCGGTCTGGGGATCCCTGAAAGCTCAGGGTCTTTGGTCTCGGGAAGAATCTCTTCTACCGATAAATATTCTGGAACTGAGAGCGATATTCAATGCTCTCAAGGCTTGGCCTCAGCTAGCGAGGGCCAAGTTCATACGGTTTCAATCAGACAACATGACAACGGTTACGTACATCAACCATCAGGGGGGAACAAGGAGTTCCCTAGCGATGGAAGAAGTGACCAAAATCATTCTATGGGCGGAGTCTCACTCCTGCCACCTGTCCGCTATCCACATCCCAGGAGTGGAAAATTGGGAAGCGGATTTTCTGAGTCGTCAGACATTGCATCCGGGGGAGTGGGAACTCCATCCGGAAATCTTTGCCCAAGTCACTCAGCTGTGGGGCATTCCAGACATGGATCTGATGGCCTCTCGTCAGAACTTCAAAGTTCCTTGCTACGGGTCCAGATCCAGGGATCCCAAGGCGGCTCTAGTGGATGCACTAGTAGCACCTTGGACCTTCAAACTAGCTTATGTGTTCCCGCCGTTTCCTCTCATCCCCAGGCTGGTAGCCAGGATCAATCAGGAGAGGGCGTCGGTGATCTTGATAGCTCCTGCGTGGCCACGCAGGACTTGGTATGCAGATCTGGTGAATATGTCATCGGCTCCACCTTGGAAGCTACCTTTGAGACGAGACCTTCTTGTTCAGGGTCCGTTCGAACATCCGAACCTGGTTTCACTCCAGCTGACTGCTTGGAGATTGAACGCTTGATCTTATCGAAGCGAGGGTTCTCAGATTCTGTTATCGATACTCTTGTTCAGGCCAGAAAGCCTGTAACTAGAAAGATTTACCACAAAATTTGGAAAAAATATATCTGTTGGTGTGAATCTAAAGGATTCCCTTGGGACAAGGTTAAGATTCCTAAGATTCTATCCTTCCTTCAAGAAGGATTGGAAAAAGGATTATCTGCAAGTTCCCTGAAGGGACAGATTTCTGCCTTGTCTGTGTTACTTCACAAAAAGCTGGCAGCTGTGCCAGATGTTCAAGCCTTTGTTCAGGCTCTGGTTAGAATTAAGCCTGTTTACAAACCTTTGACTCCTCCTTGGAGTCTCAATTTAGTTCTTTCAGTTCTTCAGGGGGTTCCGTTTGAACCCTTACATTCCGTTGATATTAAGTTATTATCTTGGAAAGTTTTGTTTTTAGTTGCAATTTCTTCTGCTAGAAGAGTTTCAGAATTATCTGCTCTGCAGTGTTCTCCTCCTTATCTGGTGTTCCATGCAGATAAGGTGGTTTTACGTACTAAACCTGGGTTTCTTCCAAAAGTTGTTTCTAACAAAAACATTAACCAGGAGATTATCGTACCTTCTCTGTGTCCGAAACCAGTTTCAAAGAAGGAACGTTTGTTGCACAATTTGGATGTTGTTCGCGCTCTAAAATTCTATTTAGATGCTACAAAGGATTTTAGACAAACATCTTCCTTGTTTGTTGTTTATTCCGGTAAAAGGAGAGGTCAAAAAGCAACTTCTACCTCTCTCTCTTTTTGGATTAAAAGCATCATCAGATTGGCTTACGAGACTGCCGGACGGCAGCCTCCCGAAAGAATCACAGCTCATTCCACTAGGGCTGTGGCTTCCACATGGGCCTTCAAGAACGAGGCTTCTGTTGATCAGATATGTAGGGCAGCGACTTGGTCTTCACTGCACACTTTTACCAAATTTTACAAGTTTGATACTTTTGCTTCTTCTGAGGCTATTTTTGGGAGAAAGGTTTTGCAAACCGTGGTGCCTTCCATTTAGGTGACCTGATTTGCTCCCTCCCTTCATCCGTGTCCTAAAGCTTTGGTATTGGTTCCCACAAGTAAGGATGACGCCGTGGACCGGACACACCTATGTTGGAGAAAACAGAATTTATGTTTACCTGATAAATTACTTTCTCCAACGGTGTGTCCGGTCCACGGCCCGCCCTGGTTTTTTTAATCAGGTCTGATAATTTATTTTCTTTAACTACAGTCACCACGGTACCATATGGTTTCTCCTATGCAAATATTCCTCCTTAACGTCGGTCGAATGACTGGGGTAGGCGGAGCCTAGGAGGGATCATGTGACCAGCTTTGCTGGGCTCTTTGCCATTTCCTGTTGGGGAAGAGAATATCCCACAAGTAAGGATGACGCCGTGGACCGGACACACCGTTGGAGAAAGTAATTTATCAGGTAAACATAAATTCTGTTTTTTTTGTTGTACTTTAGTTTAGTTTATTTAATTGTATTTTTAGATAGATATTTGTAGTTTCTTTAATTTATTGATAGTGTAGGTGTATTTGTAACTTAGGTTAGGATTTATTTTACAGGTAATTGGGTAATTATTTTAACTAGGTAGCTATTAAATAGTTAATAACTATTTAATAGCTATTATACCTAGTTAAAATAATTAACAATTTACCTGTAAAATAAATATAAACCCTAACATAGCTATAATGTAATTATTAATTATATTGTAGCTATCTTAGGGTTTATTTTATAGGTAAGTATTTAGATTTAAATAGGAATATTTTAATTAATAATATTAATATTAGATTTATTTTAATAAGAGTTTAGTTAGGATGTTAGAGTTAGATAGGGTTATTATACTTAATATATATATATAATATAATAACGATATTAACTATATTAACCCTAATATAATTAGGGTTAATATAGTTAATATATATAATATAATAACTATATTAACCCTAATATAATTAGGGTTAATATAGTTAATATAGCTGGCGGCGGTGTAGGGGGATTAGATTAGGGGTTAATACATTTATTATAGGTGGCCGCGGTGTAGGGGGATGTAGATTGTAGGCAAAGAGCAGTTTACTTTGTGACAAAGCCCCGCCAAAAGCCCTTTTAAGGGCTGGTAAAAGAGCTGTTACTTTGGGGCAATGCCACGCAAAAAGCCCTTTTCAGGGCTATTTGTAGGGTTAGACTTAGGTTTAGTGGTAGGGATAGTTTAGTATTTTAGGGGTTAAATAATTTAATATAGATGGCGGTGGGGTAGGGGGATTAGATTAGGGGTTAATAATTTTAAAATAGATAGCGGCGGGGTAGGGGCTCACTTTAGGGGGTAGGTAAGGTAGATGGCGGCGGTGTTAGGGGCTCACTTTAGGGGGTTATAGATTTAGTATAGCTGGCGGCGGTTTAGGGGTTAATAATTTTATTAGGTTGCAGCGGGCTCCGGGAGCGGCGGTTTAGGGGTTAATACATATTTTATTGTTAGGCTAGTGAGGGGGGATAGCGGATAGAGGGTTAGACGTGTCGGGCTATGTTAGGGAGGCGTGTTAGACTTGTCGGGCTATGTTAGGGAGGCGTGTTAGACTTGTCGGGCTATGATAGGGGGCGTGTTAGACAGTGCGGGTAATTTAGACTTTAGTCAGGTTTTGTAGGCGCCGGCAGTTTCTAACGTGCCGCAAGTCACTGGCGATGCCAGAAATTTGTACTTGCGCAGATTTCTGGACATCGCTGGTTTATCAGACTTACGGCACGTTAGCATCTGACGGCGACATATATGGGATAGCTCGAGTTGCGAGCTGAAACTGCGGGCGACGCGGGTTCCCTCGCTTGCGCCGCAAACTACAATCTATATCGGATCGACCCCCAGCTGTGGATACAGCTGTTTGCTGCACACAAGTGCATTCTCCAACTGGGTACACTCTGTGTGCAAGGAAAGAATATGCATGTATGTTGGGGAGGGTCACATACACAGTAAAAGGTTCTGTTTTTTTATCCACTTTGTTCTTTTGGTGTCTTTTGTTAAAAGGCATAGCTAGGCAGGCTCCGGAGATCAATGTGCTACTGGGAGCTAGTTGACGATTGGTGGCACCACACATATGCCTCTTGTCATTGATTCACTAGATGTGTTCAGCTAGCTCCCATGAGCTGAATTATGTGTTTAATGCAGGAGTTTAAACACATAGTTATTTTTTAACTTGTATGTTCTTTTAACCCCTTCAGTGTTATGAATTGCATTCAGATGTCTTTATTATTAACTTGTTGTTTTGGGGTATATAATTTCCCTTGTGACAAGATAAACGCACAGTAGTGGACTAACTGACTTTTGTTTCCAAGTGATTTTATGGGTTTGACACTGGAGATGTTAAAGACATCAAAGAAAATAAAACGTAAAAAAAAAGAAAAGGGTTTGCTTTGATGGCAGGAGGGAGCGTGAGTTTTAAAAGACCCTATAATTTGCTTGTTACAGCAGGAAAAGCTTTATGTCTCAATAGCCAGTCCTCAAACTGATGGTGGTCTATGAGGAGTCGTAAAATAAAAAAGAAACCTTTGTCAAATGTGTGCCATTAATTGTGAACAAATCATACGAAGCACTCTCAGGAATTTTTAAGGTGCTGAGTCAATTTATGATATATATATATATACACACACACACAAACTGCTGATCTGTATTTTACCAGTAGTTCATAAAAACCCAACCAGTTTGTTGCTAACATCAAAAAGGAGATTTGTGCCATATCTGTGTAATGGCAGATGATCCCTGACAGTTTTTTTTCAGTTATCTCTGAGCTTCATATCCATATAAGACAGGTAATCACTGTGAAAAAGATTGCCTACAACAATAACCCGCTACCTATACAAAATATATCTTCAGTCCCACCTTTGAAAGAGAAGGTTTCACACACACTGGGATATCAGAAGATTACCATGGCAACAGTAAATGAATATAATAAGAGTGTTCTCTATTGATGTAAATAAGAACACATCTATTAGACATATTCAGGAGTATCAAAAACTGAAAAAGAAATAAAAAAATATATTAAAAACAGTGTATACTGCGCAAACATTATGGCTGAGATTACAAGTGGAGCGTTAATGATAGCGTAAGGTGCGGTATAAACACAACTGGACCTCTCTAAAATTAGCGCACAAATTGACATTACAAGTCCATGGTAAAACATATTTAACAAAGAAGGTTTAGCACAACTGACACCCCTTTAGCGCGCGCCCTATATTTTCAGTAGAGATGGTGATTGTTCGAAATATTGCTGATATATTACAAGTTGAGAGGGTTTGCACTTGAGCGAAAGCCAAAATAGCACTAGAAAAATTAGCGTAACCTGAGACCTGAAGTAAAGTGTTAGGGCTAAAATAGAAATGTCACAAAACACATTTAAAACATATTAAAATAAAGTTTTAGACTCATATATAAAAATATTTAATAGAAAATACCAACTTATTATTGATACAATGTTTTGAAAGGGTTAAAAAGCAAAATGGTATATGATCCAAAAAAGAGAGAGAGGGGGCGCCCTAAGTGTAAGAGAGGGGATGTGACCAAATAAATCTATACTTATATATCTATATATTAAGTACTTGTGTTAAAGATTGGTACTAGCAAATCTGAAAAATACTAGTGAAAAATCAGTATAATATGCTGTGTATACCAATATCAATGTGAATAGAGAGTGATAAATAATACAATGTGCAATATTATGCGGTGAAAATTAGTGACAATGTAATACAAAGTGATACAAATAATATACAATCATACAAACACAATGGTAATAAAGTGAAAGTCTCTATTGGGATGGGAGGCAGCTATCTGTGATGATCCAGGCCAGGATCCAGGAGCGGCAATCTATGAAAAGAGAAAACAGAAGCGCCACATGGCCCAATATTGTTTGTTCAGAGATGGATAAATCTTAAGGTGATGAGTAAACTCACGTTTAGTAGAGCACCTCAATTAGTGCTAGATATACGGTCTGGGATCTATTAGGTCACCCAGAAGACCAACCTCCTGCACAGGAACTGATGTCTATATAGGCGAGAGGGAAACACAGGTGCCAATATGGCCTAGTATTGCTGTTGCAAGGTGTCAATACAAGCAAAGAGAAGAATAATACTCACAAAGTGTGAAGCACCTCTTGTGGTGCTATAGAGGCATGAAGGGGTCAATTCAGTCACCCAACAGACTTCTAGCCAGAGAAACAAATGGATCCAAAGGTGTAAAGGATCCCACAACTGGTCCAGAAAAGCGAATATTCCTCCAGAGAGGGATAAAAGATATATGTCCCAAAGAAAAATGCAGCAAGTGTTCAAAATATTAAAAAATGATTTTAATAAAAATTATAAAAATAACAGGCAACGCGTTTCTCAGCAGATAGCTGTTTCATCAGGCTTCATAAAATGTTTACTGAACACTTGCTAAATATACCCTAAACCTAAACTGATTAATATTAAACAGGTGATAGTGGGAGGGATCCACTTAATCAGTAATATGATCTTAACCAATCGGTTGCTACCATATAGGTCCCACATTAAAAACATAAACATAAACATAGACAGTTTACAATACAATATACAATGCATAAAACAGATTTCGTATATTCCTAATTGTCCTACAGTTTATTTGATCAAATATATTTGGAAGAACTTTAAGACAACCTTTAGAAATTATTATACCTTATTTTTGAGAGTAATAATAATGAGGCACACATTAAAGTATAAACCTCATGTCAACTATAACCAGTGTGGGGAGGCGGTGATTAATAGCAATTTTTATGTATATATTTTTCTAGTTAGTGTCACATTTGATATTGAACTAAACTTATGATGGTCATACCTTGTTATGAATGACATGTTGTCTGAAGACAAATTGGTTTCAGATGATATGCGTAATGAGAGCAGACAGAGCACAGCAATTCCAATAATAGTAAACGTTAAGTTGTTTGAAAGAAATAAGTAGAAGTCTCAGTCAGCTGTTAAGTCGTAGTTTCTAATTTGGTGTAATTTGAATTCGCCGCTGACTAAGTCGGCGTCTACAGGTGCTCAATGCGCATGACAAGCCATAGTCAGATGTGGCCCAGTCACTGCGTGCGCTCGAGAATAGGCGTTGACAATAGCCCCATTCCTCCTCTACGCTGAGTGCGCATGCCCGGCCCCAATGTGCTGAGTGCGCATGCCCGGCTGCAATGAGTCTATCAAGTGAGGATCATATATTAGCGATCCTAATCCAGATACGTGGCACTGGCTAATAGGTATATAATGATAAGGGGCGTGAGATGTGTTATAACCACGGTGCATCTTGAATAAATGGAACTATCATTGTATCCATAAGGGGGCCAAAAAATGGGAATTGACTGGAGCGACCACTAAAATTATCTAGTATAGAAAGAATTTGTGTTGCGCCAATGAAGGGGCCAAAAAAGAGAGAAAACGTTCTCTAGGCGAACACTAAAATTATCTGATAGGAAGATAAGCATTGCTGTCAGTTCATACTAATAATGTCATATAGATTACAACGATGGGACATAGATCTGCAGTAAATACTACAGCTACAGTGGTTTCTAACATTAATAAGAGATGTATCAGATAAAATCAGTGTTTATAACTAGTGAACAGTCCCATAGGATAGTCGATGTAATTTCAAGAGGGCCACTAATGTCCAAGATATGTATAAAACAATAATAGCAAGGGTTCATGTCTCATAATGTAGAGGCGCAAAATATTTAGGATCCGATAATGTACATAGGGTAATATATTGTTTATTCCAATATGAAAACATAATGATAACTGAGACATATGTAATGTGCATAATAGTCATATAAAACTGCCATTAGATCTAATCCCAGATATATATTTAAGTACAACTAGATGGAAAACATGAGATATACCACTTCAAGATAAGATAATATTAATAGATACCTATGAATGGTCAATACTGTATATCAGAAATTCATATGACAGATGTGATGGCAATCTTTATACCATCAAATCCAATCAGAGTAGCACACTAATCTATAATGGGTTAAATAATTCTGTCTGAAATATCTAAAATATCTAAATATGATAGATTGCTGTAATTGTTCAATCTATGAACAACTTATATATGGATATATGATTGGGGGATATCTCTCCAATCTATAAAGGACATCTCTAATGTAACATAATCTTCACAACAAAGACAATTATACTAACTAGTTAGTTGTATTATTCTATCAATTGAGTGATCAGAGTGGAGAAACTAATACCAATCTCTCAAGGGATTATCTAGTAAGACTAGGTGTCCACAAAGAATATGGACACATGATGATAAGTGGCTAGTTGTATAAATCAAAGAATATCAGGTGGGTTCATGGGATTGTGGATTTAATGCGTCCACAAGTTTGTGTATATATGCAACAAAAATATATGCACTTATAATTATATGCACACACACCCACCCACACAACCATATATGCGCAAGAAGATTAGAAATGTATATATATGGTCGGAGGACCAATTTGTCAGTTTCAGAGAGTATAGCCAGTTCTTATATCTAAAATGATGGACTTTTATTCATAAATCAAAAGCTGCCAAATCCACACATTCATTAAGGCCTTCAGGGGCCAATGTGTGTAGTTTGTGGATCCAGTAAGTCTCTCTACGTCGTAGAGTGAGCATAGCATTATGGCTATTTCGGGAAATTTGTTCTATAGGAAGTATGGAGAGTGTTTTAGCACTACCTTTGTGTGCATAGGCACAATGCCTGGAGAGGCTATGTTTCAAAAATTTCCTTTTGATGTTATAAGTGTGTTCACCCCATCGTTTTTTGATGGTGCGTCCGGTACGTCCTACATATTGGACCCCACACACACAACTGACAAGATAGACAACGTAGGTGGACTCACATGACATCCTCTTTGTAATTTTGAATTGTTCTCCTGTTTGATTGGAAGAAAAAGTGTTTGTTCCACTTCGCACGACTTTACACATGTTACACCTCGATTTGAGGCATTTGAATATTCCATGTCTTGGTAAAAAATTGCCCAAAAAGGTCCTATTGGTTCCTATGTTATAGTTGTGATCGCCCACCTTATCCCTCACCACTTTACTGGGGGCCAGTTTGTTCTTAAGTGTGGGTGCCCTTCTAAATACTACCCTCGGTTTTCTGGAAATATATTCCTTAAGATATGGATCATTACAAATAATGGGCCAATGTTTGTGGATTATTTGCTTGATTTGTCTAAATTGGTTACTGTAACCGGTAATGAATAATGGTGTTTCTAGCATCTCTTTAGATTGTTGTGTGGTGACAGGTTTTTTGTTATTTTTCTTTTTGTTTTGTGCTAAGTATTTGTCTCTATCGTCTTCTAAAGCTCTGAGATAGCCCTTAAGTATCAGATCCAAAGGATAACCCTTCTCTAGGAACCTATCCTTTAATACTTGGGATTGTACTATATAGCTTTCGATTGTACTGCAGTTCCGCCTAATGCGTCGGAACTGTCCGTATGGTACATTCTTTTTCCAACTATGGTAATGGTTGCTGTTATAATCCAAAAAGCTGTTACAATCTACCTTTTTAAAAAAGGTTTCAGATATAATAGTTCCCACTTCTGAGAAAGATAGTAAAAGATCAAGATACTCTATCTTGGAGGGCTGGATGTTACTAGTAAAAGTTAGACCAAATTCGTTTTCATTCAAAGATGATGAGTATACTAGAGCCTCTTTGTATGAACCCTTAAAAATGAAAATCAAATCGTCAATGTACCGGCCATAGAACACCAGACCCGCACCCATAGGAGACCCATATACATGAGTCTCCTCAAATTTGCCCATATAAAGATTGGCAAAACTGGGTGCGAATCTGGTGCCCATGGCCGTACCCTTGACTTGGAGATGGTATTTGCCTTGATAAATAAAATAATTGTGGTGTAATATAAAACGGATAATTTCTAGAATAAACAGCTGTTGCTTTGGGGGCATATAAATGTCAGTTTTCAAATATGCTTCAACAGCTGACAATCCTTTATCGTGAGGAATGTTAGAGTATAAGGAACTCACGTCACTTGTAATCCACCAGATATTGGATTCAGTTGTTACATTATCCAGACTCATCAATTTATTAAGTAGGTCGGTAGAGTCTCTAATGAAAGAGGGGAGTGTTACTACGTATTTTTGTAGAAATGAATCTACATACGCAGATAAGTGATCGGTGAGGCTGTCGATGCCAGCCACTATAGGGCGTCCGGGAGGATTAGACACATCTTTGTGTATTTTCGGAAGATGGTAGTAGAAAGCTACACTCGGGTTTTTGGGGTACAAATAGTCCTTCTCTTTTTTGGTCAAGATCCCTTCTTCAAAACCCTCCAATAGGAGGGAGAATAGCTGTTTCTGAAACACAGAGGTGGGGTCTCCCGGTAAGACCCTATAGTAGGTTACATCAGTAAGAATCCTATCAGCCTCTTGGAGATAATCTCCAATATTCTGGATCACAGTGCCCCCCCCTTTGTCCGCTTGGCGGATCACCAGTTGTTTATTGGTGCTAAGGGAATCGAGGGCCTTGCGTTCCCCAGGACTGAGGTTGTTTTTATATCTCAATTTTTTGGGGAGTTTTTCTAGATCTTTAAGAACCATAGACTGATAGATGCTGATATGTGAGTTTTTAGTCCTAGGAGGATTGAAATTCGATCTAGGTCTAAAATCAGTATGTATATATTTCTCAGTCAATTGTTCCAGAAGAGTATCTGGTTCATATGTTATCAGACCGTCTGTAAGACGTTCATTCATATTGTCAGTAATAATAGGCAAATTGGATGTACTCTTTAATCGTTTCTCAGCAAAATATTTCTGAAGAGAAAGTTTTCTAGTGAAGTTGTTAACATCCACGAATAGCTGAAACATGTTGGAATTGTTGGAGGGACAGAAAGATAGCCCCTTGCCTAGAACTCTAATCTCATCATTTGTTAGATGATGATCCGATAAATTAAAGATACCCTTCCTATATTTCAATAGCTTCTCTTTTTTAGAGGTTGAGGATCTTCCTCTGCTTCCCCGTTTGCGTAAGCTCTTTTTTGTCTTGGTGGTCTCGGAGGCAATGACCATTGGTCTTGGGGGTGGTTGGGGCCTATCTCTAAAAAAGGATTACGAGAATGATTTTCCTCATATGAAGTAGAGGCTACATTGTTGGATTGTGGTTCCTCTATATGAAGTGGTAAATATCTATTGGCAGACTCAAAAGATATATGATTACTCCTAGTTTGATCTTGAGGTCTGCACTGGTTAGATCTCTCTTGATTAGTTGGTCTCTCCATGGAGCCAGAGATCATTGTATGTTTATTCTGGTTAACTAGCCTTTGAGTATGGTGGTTATTAGGGTATGCGTTATGTTGGTTGGGAGTATGCTGGTTAGATCTGTTTGCGTAATTCTGTTCTCCCAATCCATTCCCCTTATTAGTATGTTCCCAATCATAATATTCATTCCTATTGTTATATGGTCTATCACAATCAGATTGTATATATTGATTAGGTTGCTGTCGTCTGTTGTTGTGAAAATCCTTCATGTGAGGTGAGTTGTAATAGCTGGGTCTGTTAGGTGAGTTATAGTAACTGGGTCTGTTATAGGAATGGGGTCTGTTATTCCTATGTGTGTTATAAACCGGCTGGGAGTATCCAGATTGTGTATATGTATTGGCAGTATGATGATTAGCAAACTTGCGATCATTCATATATCTATTATTAGAATTGTTGTCGATCTGTCTCTCATGCATAAATCCCATTGGTTTATTTCTGGTGTTATCATATGTGTAATGGGTATTTGACCTCCTATTGTTGTTACGGTTAAAGGTATATACCTCGCCCCTGGAATAATCACCCTCGTCCCTAGTCAATTTTTTATTTTTATTTTTAATGATTTCGTTTTGATAGTCTTCCGCACGATCATATGCTAGCTTCCTATCTTTTTCAAAGTCATGATGGGTAGTAAATTTCTCAAGTTCTTTTTGAGTCTTATCTATCTCAATGCCAGCTTCATTGTACAGTTTCTGTCTGTGTTTCATTAATATATCTATGAAGGTAAGACCACAGACATTGAGGGCCTCTTCCCATTCTTTTTGTACTGCAGGGTCTTCCTTGAACGAGCAATTTTTCAATACTCTAAGACCTCTGGGGATTTGGTTTTTAGTTTTATATTTAGAGAGTGTCTCATAATCCCACCAATGTCTGTGTTCTATCTTCAATAAATTTTCAAGTCTATTAAACAATGTTTGCATGGAAGGGTCTGAGTCATTAACTTCTATACTAGACGCAGTTGATTCTAGACCACTGTTGGTTTTTCTCCTATTTGATCTCTCTATAGCAGATAACATATCTAATATAAGGTCGACTACCCCTAGTGGCCAAAACAGAAACACTACCAGTGATTCTTGTGATCCAAAAAAGAGAGAGAGGGGGCGCCCTAAGTGTAAGAGAGGGGATGTGACCAAATAAATCTATACTTATATATCTATATATTAAGTACTGGTATATGAGAAGGTGTTGAACTGGGAAGGGCTCAAAGATATATATATATATATATATATATATATATACGTTGTAGCAGGGATGGACAACTGCAGGCCCAAATGCGGCCCTTTTCACTACTTTGGAAGGGGTGCTGTTCAAATAAAGGGGTCCTATCACAGGGGCCCAGTGAGTTCTAGTTAGGCCTCTAGTGTACTTACTGCGCATGTGCTGAGGCATGCTGAAGGCATTTTTTTTTTTAGATAAATACCATATAGAAAACTTGTTATAACATTTCACTGGGGCCATATAGCCCCTTTTATGCAATAAGTTTTGTTACTTACTAAGGACTAGATTACGAGTGGTGCGCTAACTGTTGTGCGCAAGTGATAAGGGGTTCATTGCGGCTCTTTGTACGCATCGAGAGCATTGTGCATATTACAAGTTGAAAGTAAACGCGTTCGCTTGAGTTCAATTGAATTTAACACAAATCGGGATAGCCCTACTTCAGAGCTCTGATTAGCTGTTACGCTCAAGGAAAAAGTTTCACAAGACACATCAAAAATACATTTAAAGTACAGTTACACTCATAATAACACTGTCTAATAAAATTATAAGGGCTCAAAGAGCTGAGGTCTCAGGTGTTAGATAAAAAGGTCTGCAAAAGGCTTTAAAGATACATACATATACATGTCTAAATATGTACATGTTTATATATATATATGTGTGTGTGTGTGTGTGTGTGTACATATGTATTTATTTATATGTGTATATATGTATTTATAGTCATTTATACACATAAATACATATGTACTGTGTATTCACTGTAAATATTTCAGATTCCATTGTTCTTCATATAGGAGAATATGCTCTAAGTGTTTATAAAAAGATATTCCTTTATTTATATATGTATGATACCAGCACTCACTGTTTCCAATCCGCGATATTGAGGTGCTACCCAGAGTAGTAGCAAGAAAAAAATTCATAGGGTGCACTCTTTATTGAGTTAACGTTTTCGGGGAGTAACCCCCATCCTCAGACTCTAGCGAAAAAAAAAGTGTAGTGTGCACTTACTAAATAATTTGTTATATAGCCAGAGAGCAGCCAGAATGCCGTCGACCATCGTGCTGCAGAGCCAGAGCGAGACCCGGAAGTGGGTCTGATAACGTCACTGCGCAAACACCGGCAGCACACGATCCTGCCCCTGTATATATGAAAATAAAGAACAATGGTGTTATACATATTATACATCATGTAATAGAAATCAGTGATCGTGAGCAGTGGGAAAATAATGTAAAAAGTTAAAAATGCTAAGGGATAAACAGGTAGACACTGTAAACAATTGATCGCCTATCGTAGGTACAAGAAATAAGGGGGCGGGACATAAATACTAACAAGCCCGTCCGATAGTCATGGTTACCAATATAATGGATTTAGCATCTAGATAAGGTAGGACACAATAAATGTAGTATAATCTATATTTAGATCGCTATCATAGCCATTAACCATGTGGACCAATGGAAGCTTCAATTGGTATTGTAATTACAGATAGATAACTGGCATTTAACGCCTATAGGGAATTTGGTACAGAAAATACTATAGATTTATAACTATTCCTATGACCATATGACTCCTGTGCCTTACTACCAATTTTGACCTCTTTTCTCCTCCCCTTTTCTCTACCTATCCCTCCTTACCAATATTACTTTACTACAAATATTCCATCCCAGTTATAGACTCACTGTGATGCCTTTGCCGTTAGTGTAGTATTTAATTGTAGTACTATATCTATAGTTACCGTAATAGCTATAATATTTTCTGTACCATATTCCCTATAGGCGTTAAATGCCAGTTATCTATCTGTAATTACAATACCAACTGAAGCTTCCATTGGTCCACATGATTAATGGCTATGATAGCTCTCTAGATATAGATAATACTACATTTATTGTGTTCTACCTTATCTAGATGCTAAATCCATTATATTGGTAACCATGACTACCGGACGTGCTTGTTAGTATTTATGTCCCGCACCCTTATTTCTTGTACCTACGATAGGCGATTGATTGTTTAAAGTGTCTACCTGTTTAGCCTTTAGCATTTTTAACTTTTTACATTATTTTCCCACTGCTGACGATCACTGATTTCTATTACATGATGTACAGTTGCAAGAAAAAGTATGTGAACCCTTTGGAATGATATGGATTTCTGCACAAATTGGTCATAAAATGTGATCTGATCATCATCTAAGTCACAACAATAGACACTCACAGTCTGCTTAAACTAATAACACCAAAGAATGAAATGTTGCCATGTTTTTATTGAACACACCATGTAAACATTCACAGTGCAGGTGGAAAAAGTATGTGAACCCTTGGAGTTAATAACTGGTTGAACCTCCTTTGGCAGCAATAACTTCAACCAAACGTTTCCTGTAGTTGCAGATCAGACGTGCACAATGGTCAGGAGTAATTCTTGACCATTCCTCTTTACAGAACTGTTTCAGTTTAGCAATATTCTTGGGATGTCTGGTGGGAATCGCTTTCTTGAGGTCATGCCACAGCATCTCAATCGGGTTGAGGTCAGGACTCTGACTGGGCCACTTCAGAAGGCGTATTTTCTTCTGTTTAAGCCATTCTGTTGTTGATTTACTTCTATGCTTTGGGTCATTGTCCTGTTGCAACACCCATCTTCTGTTGAGCTTCAGCTGGTAGACAGATGGCCTTAAGTTCTCCTGCAAAATGTCTTGATAAACTTGGGAATTCATTTTTACTTCGATGATAGCAATCCGTCCAGGCCCTGACGCAGCAAAGCAGCCCCAAACCATGATGCCCCCACCACCATACTTCACAGTTGGGATGAGGTTTTGATGTTGGTGTGCTGTGTCTCTTTTTCGCCACACATAGTGTTGTGTGTTTCTTCCAAACAACTCAACTTTGGTTTCATCTGTCCACAGAATATTTTGCCAGTACTGCTGTGGAACATCCAGGTGCTCTTGTGCAAACTGTAAACATGCAGCAATGTTTTGTTTGGACAGCAGTGGCTTCCTCTGTGGTATCCTCCCATGAAATCCATTCTTGTTTAGTGTTTTACGTATTGTAGATTCGCTAACAGGGATGTTAGCATTTGCCAGTGACTTTTGTAAGTCTTTAGCTGACACTCTAGGATTCTTCTTCATCTCATTGAGCAGTCTCCGCTGTGCTCTTGCAGTCATCTTTACAGGACGGCCACTTCTAGGGAGAGTAGCAGCAGTGCTGAACTTTCTCAATTTATAGACAATTTGTCTTACCGTGGACTGATGAACAGCAAGGCTTTTGGAGATACTTTTATAACCCTTTCCAGCTTTATGCAAGTCAACAATTCTTAATCGTAGGTCTTCTGAGAGCTCTTTTGTGCGAGGCATCATTCACATCAGGCAATGCTTCTTGTGAAAAGCAAACCCAGAACTGATGTGTTTTTTATAGGGCAGGGCAGCTGTAACCAACACCTCCAATCTCATCTCATTGATTGGACTCCAGTTGGCTGACATCTCACTCCAATTAGCTCTTGGAGATGTCATTAGTCTAGGGGTTCACATACTTTTTCCACCTGCACTGTGAATGTTTACATGGTGTGTTCAATAAAAACATGGCAATATTTCATTCTTTGTGTGTTATTAGTTTAAGCAGACTGTGATTGTCTGTTGTTGTGACTTAGATGATGATCAGATCACATTTTATGACCAATTTGTGCAGAAATCGATATCATTCCAAAGGGTTCACATACTTTTTCTTGCAACTGTATAATATGTATAACACCATTGTTATTTATTTTCACATATACAGGGGCAGGATCGGTGTTTGCGCAGTGACGTCATCAGACCCACTTCCGGTTCTCACTCTAGCGCTGCAGCGCAATGGTCGACGGCGTTTTGGCTGCTATATAACAAATGATTTGGTAAGTGCACACTACACTTGTTTTTTCACTAGAGTCCGAGGACGGGCTTTACTTCCCAAAAACGTTAACTCAATATTTTCAAATGGCGAGTGCACCCTATAGATTTTTTTCTTTTCTTTATATATCTGTATATATCTATACCTCTGTATAATTATATATATATATATGATATTCTTTTATGTGAAGAACATTGGAATGTGAAATATTAATATTTCATGTCGTTTAGCGCATTTGGTTAAACACGATCGGGTTTGCATGCAAGTAAGGGTGTTAGTTTTTTTTCCACTTTTTACGCTAATTTGAAGTTGATGGGGGAATACGTTAACACGGTTGCAATATTTGAAGTTCGGCTTTTAGTGCTTGTGCGAAAACGTTTTACTTTCAACTTGTAATACGCCCGCAAACTGACGCATGCAAAAAGATTAGTTCTAGCGAATTTATTGCGCGAGCGGTAGCACTAAATATCGCTCTACTGCAATCTAACCCTAAATGGGAGCATGTTAAAAGATTCTTGCATAAAAAGTTAGAATTCCTAATGAAATTAACTGTAATGCATATTAAACAGGTGAGATTTAAAGGGGCATAAAACCCAAAATCTTTCTTTCATGATTCAGAGCATACGCATTCGGAACAACTTTCCAATGTACTTCTACTATCATATTTTCTTTGTTTTTTGTTATCCTTTGTGGAAAAGCTGGCATGTAAGCTCAGGAGTGTGCACGTGTCTGCCGCACTATATGGCAGTACTGTAGTTTTGCAACAATGTTATACATTATAAAGAGCACTAGATGGCAGCACTATTTCCTGTCATGTAGTGCTTCAAGCATGTGCATGCTACCTACTTAGGTATCTCTTCAATAAAGTATAACATAAGAATGAAGCAAATTTGATAATAGAAGTCAATTGGAAACTTTTTAAAAATTGTATTCTCTATCTGAATAACGAGAGAAAAAAATATGGGTTTATGTCCCTTTAAGAGACATAAAGGAAATAGTGAACCCAGCTGCACACTTTCAGGTGTTGGATGAAGGTGTTTAGTGTAGATATTTGCAGACAAATGGCTAAGAAACAAAAGTAAACATTTAGGAGATGTGACTCCTTGGCTTGGGGAATTTGTCAAGCTCTCTCCTTTATTTTGAACAAAGAAAATACGACAGAAAAGGGGCAAACTTTTTTGTGTGCATTATTTTATAGTTATGCGTGAGACACTATTCACTATATTGCAGCGTATGTGATGCAAAATAAATGTTTAAATAACATTTAAAGGGACAGTCTACACCAGAATTTTTATTGTTTTAAAAGATAGATAATCCCTTTATTACCCATTCCCCAGTTTTGCATAACCAACACAGTTATATTAATATACTTTTTGCATCTGTGATTATCTTGTATCTAAGCCTCTGGAAACTGCCCCTTTATTTCAGTTCTTTTGACAGACTTGCAGTTTAGCCAATCAGGTCCTGCTCCCAGATAACTTCACGTGCACAAGCACAGTGTTATCTATATGAAATACATGAACTAACACCGTCTAGAGGTGAAAAACTGTTAAAATGCATTCTGAAAAGAGGTGGCCTTCAAGGTCTAAGAAATTAGCATATGAACCTCCTAGGTTAAGCTTTCAACTAAGAATACCAAGATAACAAAGCAAAATTGGTGATAAAACTAAATTGGAAAATTGTTTAAAATGACATGCTCTATCTGAATCATGAAAGTTTATTTTGGCCTAGACTGTCCCTTTAAAAGCCATCATTTTGTTTGCAAAATATGCATTGTTTTGCAATCTTAGGACACACTCCCTGAAAGAGTCTCTTTAGTGTTAGTTATCTTTTTTCTCTTACTGTAGCCAATTAGGGAGGGATATAAAAAATTCCCTGCACTAATCAACCAATCCGTATGCAGCATGCCATGTAGGAGTGTCGGGCTCGTGCATTCAAAATGCACTGCAACCTTTATGGAGAGTGTGGAAACACTACTTTCAGAGGTAAATTAAAAACAGGAAAAAATAATTAATGAGATTGCACTCAAAGTTCTTAAAATTAGGAATAATGAAACATTGAGGCATATTACGAGTGGCGCGACGGGTGTTACACTCGTATTACAAGTTGAAAGTAAATGCGATCGCTTGAGCGAAAATTTAAGTTAACGGCACGCGCATCAAGATAGCGCGTCCTAAGAGCTCTGGTTAACTGTTTTACTAAACAAAAAAAGGATACAAAACACATCAAAAATACATTACAAAGTACAGTTACACTCATAATAACATAAACATTAAAATATATTGCACACAAAAGTTATAAGGGCTCAAAGAATTGAGGTCTCAGGTGTTAGAAGAAAAAAAAAGGCAGGCAAAGTGTTTTAACATTGGGATACATACATATCTATCTATCTATATATATATATATATATATATATATATATATATATATATATATATATATATATATATATATATATATATATATATATATATATATTTACATATGTATTTATGTATTTATATGTGTATTAATGTATTTACAGACATATATACAGATATAAACACATTAATACATATGAATACATATATAGACATATGTATAAGTGCATTGGAGCCCTTTGCAGTTAAGTAGATGAAAATATGTAAAAACATATTTATGCAATATTCATATTTAATAAAGGTTTTAACTATGTATTTACTGTAAATATTTCACATTCCAATGTTCTGCACATAGCCGAATATGTTCTATGTATTTGTAAATAGATATTCCTATATATATCTATATATATCTATACCTATATATAATCATGCGTGTATATATATATATATATTTATTTTATTTTTAACAAGAAAACATCAGATATATGTAGAAATATGCATTTATGAATAAATAGAACATATTCTTCTATGTAAAGAACATTGGAATGTGAAATATTAATATTTTCATGTCGGGTTAGCGGAGTTGAGAATATGCAATTGGGTTTGCGCGTGAGTAGGTTGTTAGTTTTTTTCCACTTTTTTGCTCCATTGACTGCTATGGGTGAATACGTTAATGCGATTTTTGTGCGCATCCGGTTAGCGTGCAAACAAAAACTCTTTACTTTCAACTTATAATATGAGCTCTACCCAACGTACTCAAAAACCTTACTTCTAGCGAGTCATGCGCGAGCAGGAGCATTAAATACCGCTCCACTTGTAATCTTACCCTAAG
This sequence comes from Bombina bombina, assembly GCF_027579735.1. Classification (NCBI taxonomy): domain Eukaryota; kingdom Metazoa; phylum Chordata; class Amphibia; order Anura; family Bombinatoridae; genus Bombina; species Bombina bombina. The sequence goes on along the minus strand of NC_069499.1, from coordinate 1,467,300,139 downwards.
TAGAGAATGAAAATTTTAGATTAATGTCTTTTCATTTTCCTCTAACTATTAATGAGAACAATCGAATGTACAGATTGAGATGAGCCACGACATTTATATGCTGTTTTTTGAAGACTTATTTGCGAGATGTGAAGTAAGAGGTTTCTTTTTAAAGCATGAAAGATCCACCTGGTTGCAATACTTAAAGGGACATGAAACCTAATTTTTTTATTTCATGATTAAGAAAGAGCATGTCATTTTAAACTATTTTACAGTTTTATTCTTTTACTTAATTTGCTTCATTCTCTTGATATCCTTTGTTTAAAAACATATCTTAAAAGGCTCAGTAGCTGCTGATTGGTGGCTGCACATAGATGCCTTGTGTGATTGGCTCACACATGTGAATTGCTATTTCTTCAACAAATGAATGAAGCAAATTAATGGGACAGTCTACTCCAGAACTGTTATTGTTTAAAAAGATAGATAATCCCTTTATTACCTATTCCCCAGTTTTGCATAACCAACACGGTTATATTAATAAACTTTTTACCTCTGTGATTACCTTGTATCTAAGCCTTTGCATACTGCCCCCTTATTTCAGTTCTTTTGACAGACATGCATTTAGACAATCAGTGCCCTCTCACTTGTAAATCCAACGGTGTGGTCACGTTATCTGTATGGCACACATGAACTAACGCCTTCTAGCTGTGAAAACTGCCAAATGCATTGAAATAAGAGGCGGCCTTCAAGGTTTTAGAAACTAGCATATGCACCTACCTAGGTTTAGCTTTCAACAAAGAATACCAAGAGAACAAAGCAAATTTGATGATAAAAGTGAATTGGAAAGTTGTTTAAAATTGCATTCCCTATCTGAATCATGAAAGAAAAATGTTGAGTTTCATGTCCCTTTAACACTAATGTGTTAATGTAACATTTTATTATTGCACAGTTTCTTGCATATAAGTATCGGCTAGATTACGAGTTTTGCGGTATGAGTGAAAAAGCAGCGTTATGGCTCTTTTTCACTACCGCTGGTATTACGGGTCTTGCAGGTTTAGCTGCACCGCACAATTTTTTGGACGTAACGCAACGTAATTACCGCAGCTTTCAAAAAGTCCTTTTTCATTGGGACTTCCATAGCGCCGGTATTACGAGACTGCCTTGGAGGCCAAAAAGTGAGCGGTACAGCCTATACCGTCAAGATCCATACCGTAAACTGAAATTCAGTAGTTATGGGTTTTACGCTACAAAGCTGTAGCATAAACTCATAACTAAAGTGCTAAAAACTACACCAACACCCATAAACTACCTATTAATCCCTAAACCAAGGCCCTCCCGCATCGCAAATAATAAAACAAAATTATTAACCCCCTAATCTGCCGCTACGGACATTGCCGCCACTATAATAAACATATTAACCCCTAAAACACTGCAATCCCGCATCGCAAACACTAGTTAAATATTATTAACCCCTAATCTGCCGCCCCTAACATCGCCGCCACCTACATACATTTATTAACCCCTAATCTGCCGCCCCCAACGTCGCCGCCACTATACTAAATTTATTTAGTCTATGGGGAAATCGTGCACGAGCACATAAAACCAGATTACCACCGTTCACCGCAGCACTGGTATTGGAGTGCGGTATGAAGCTCAATTTTGCTCTACGCTCACTTCTTGCCTGCTAAAGCCGGGTTTTTGTAAACCTGTAATACCAGCGCTGTAGTTAAGTGAGCGGTGACAATAACTTGCAAGTTAGCACCGCACCGCTCATAATGCAAAACTCGTAATCTAGCCGTATGTGTTTAGCCCTTATAAAGTGGTTAAATGCATAGTCAAAGTCATCCAGTGTTAAAAGGACTTGAAACCCACATTTTTTTTTCCATGAGTCAGATAGATCATACAATTTTAAACAATTGTCCTATTTGCATTTAATATCAAATTTACCTTATTCTTTTGGTATCCGTTGTTGAAGGAGCAGCAATGCACTACTGAGAGCTAGCTGAGCACAACAGGTGAGCCAATGACAAGATAAGAGGCATATATGTGCAAACCCCAATCAGCAGCTAGCTAATCGTGGTGCATTGCTGCTTCTGAGCCTACCTAGATATGCTTTTCAACAAAGTATATCAAGAGAACAAAGCAAATTAGATTATAGAAGTACATTGGAAAGTCATTTCAAATTGTGTGCTCTATCTGAATCCTAAAACTTTAATATTGACTTTAATGTCCCTTTAAATAGTTTGAAAAAGGAAAATAAATAAATAAATAGCTACACTTTTAAAGCTTTTTATATGCAGCCAGCCGTGACTCTTAAATAACAGTTGTTAGCACATATTTGATGGCCATGTTATTACTGCTTTCAGACCAAGCTTAAAATAACATAGAATGGGCTCTAACTGGTAGGTACACTCTGTGGACAGACCATACCTACCAATAAGCACCATGGTAATCTCAGATCAGCACTCAGTATATGCGTGTGCTCTGTTAAAAAAAAAAAAGGCTAAAGTATATGATGACACAACAGAGACATACTGGCTTTTGCTTGAAAGAAAGGAAGAGGGCTTCAATGTTTTTTCTAATTTTAGAATTGGAAACAAATAGCAGTAAGATTTCTCTAATAATGATTTGTATGTTAAAGGGACATGAAACCCATTTTTTTTCTTTCATTATTTAAAAAGAGCATGCAATGTTAAACAACTTTCTAATTTACTTCTATTATCTAATTTGCTTCATTATCATGATATCCTGTGCTGAAAAGCATATCTAGATAGGCTCAGTAGCTGGTGATTGGTGGATGCACATAGTTGCCTCGTGTGATTGGCTCACCCATGTGCAATGCTATTTCTTCAACAAAGGATATCTAAAGAATGAAGCAAATTAGATAATAGAAGTATATTGTAATGTTGTCCAAAATTGTATTCTCTACCTGAATCATAATAGAAAATTTTTGGGTTTAGTGTCCCTTTAACCCCTTAAGGACCGGGCATTTCAGACAAAAACGTCAGAGCATTTTTGCCATCGCTACATTTAAACAGAAATAAAAGGTTAAAACTATATCATGGCCCAAATGGTTGTAAATGCTTCTCTGGGATCCCCTTTGTTCGGAAATAACAGACATAAATGGCTTTGGCATTGCTTTTTGGTAATTAGAAGGCCGCTAAATGCCGCAGCGCACCACACTTGTATTATGCCCAGCACTGAAGGGGTTAATTAGGTAGCTTGTAGGGTTAATTTTAGCTTTTGTGTAGAGATCAGCCTCACACCTGGTTAGGAGTCTAAAAATCAGCACAATTTTATTAAAAAATAAGCAAAACTATACATTTTTACAAAAACACACCCAGATGGACCATATAAATGGATCATCTACAAAACATTTATGCACAGCAAAACCTAGTGTATAATGTTCCTTTAACATTTCAGATTATTTTCCATATATTTCAATATGGTAGTTTATCTTTTGGTTTATGTGGCTAGTTCCTCAATATTCTGGCTTGCTATAAAGTTTTATATAAAATGTTCAGCTATTTTAGTATAACGTATTTGCCTTCAGAATATACCATAGCAGCAGTATTCTCAGTGGTACTGGTGGTCGATGAGTATTCTCTATAGCAGTAGCTGGCTCCACAGATCTGGTGTTTGTTATTTGGAAGACGTCCCTAATAGCCACAATTTTACAGAAACAAGAGTGAGGAAATGAAGCCAAGGTGAAATCACTAATGACATTGCAGTATTCAAGTTTTTAGATTGTTAAAGCGACGTGAAAGTCAAAATTAAATTAAACTTCCATGATTTAGATAGAACCTGAGACTTTTCGATTAAGTTCTGTTATCAAATATATACCTCTTATCATTGGCTCACCAGATGTTCATTTAAATCTCAGTAGTAAATTCCTGCTCTTGAGCTTACTTTGACTATGTATTTATCTCCTATGCAGGGGTTAAACATTGAGGTATATACAAGCAATATTGTATCTCTGTTGGTAAAATGCCCTGACTACAAAAGCCTGTTCAAATATCCAAAGGTCACAGGTTCAAATCCTGGCAGGGCCGACTCAGCCCTTAATCCTTCCGAGGTCGATAAAATGAGTACCATTAAATTGGGTAATAATAACAACTATTACTATTCAGCTGCCGATTTGGTTAATTCCGAAACCAAGTGCTGAAAAAAGCACTTTGATTCCCACTTTGAGAAAGGTGCTATATAAATACTAGTTGTTATTATTATTATATAATAAAATGCTCTAACACATTAGATCATTTTCTTTGTGCAACAGGACGTGGCAACCTGTAACAGCCTTGTGAACCCTGCTTGTGAGTACACAAAAGTGCTTCACAACCGTTATGCACCAGCACCACAGTTTTTCACGTCTAAATGGCTTTCTCACATATATATTTCCTAGGAAGCTCACATTTAGCTAGACCATCCCAGATGGGCAGAAAGCAGTAAAACTAGAATCCAAATAATAAAGGTGTTGTTACTGCTATAGGTGCTTATTTGGAACAGGGATACAACAATTTTAAATGGTATGATCCATTCCTACTCCTCTGCTCTCCAAAAGTAGAAGTACACAATATGTATCTATATATCTGCTTGTGAAACATATACAAGGCTAATATGGAATAAAATTGTTTGGGGGCAGCAGATTTTCCAGTGCTTTGGGCAGCACAAAAACGAAATACACTAGAACGTTGCTAGGCATTTTGTCTTTTTCAGCTTTTAGACAATAGCTGTAACTAAATGCTCCATTTAATCTTTTTAGCGTTTGCTGCCTTTTATCCTTGACTGAGTGCCAACTAATTTCTTTTGCATTGTCTTGCCCTAGGGTACACTGCTCTTATCAGGGAATGTGAACCAATTCATTCTGAATGTGCTGCCCAGTTTATGGGATGTGCATAGTTATAAGAATGGTGGTGTCAAGCACTCTGCAGTGTGTCATAAAAACTTTATTGAAAATTAACAAAAATGTCAGCTATAACCAGAGCTTACTCATAGACTGACAAACATATGTGAAATGTCCTTTAAACAGCCACATCCTGATCACACCATTGTATAAAGGGTATGGGCAATAAAATGGCAAAACCACCCCATACTTGAAAGAGTGATATAAAATCATTAAATTAGAAACAAAACCATAAACGGAAGTAATAATTGAATTCATTAGACAAATATGGTTAGATTGTGGAGTGGAATCGTGCAATCGTGATTTACACTAGAATGATTACTGCGTCCTCAGAGCTCCCTTATAACTGCTTTGTGCGGTTATTTTAATAAAAAAAAAAGATGGTCATATTTTTTATTTTTAAAAAGGAAATATACATGGGTGCATTTCAAATTTAAATAGAAGTATTTTTTGAATTATATTTATATTAGCAAAAATGCTTCTAGTAAAAGTTAATAGGTTTTTTTAGCACACGCACATATGCTGTGAGTAGGGTTGCCACCTGTCCCTTAAAATACAGAACACTTATAAGTTACACATGCTGCAGGGTGTGCAGGGAGGAATATAAATAGTGCTGTCCAGAAACACAATACATGTTCCTCCCTGCACACCCTGCAGCATGTGTAACTCATAAGTGTCCAGGAAAACATGGCTGAGGGGGCAACCCTAGCTGTGAGCAGTGCCGAATTGGCAAACCAGGATGCTGGGATATTTCCCATTGGCCCTCTGGCATCGCACGGCTAAATCCTGGGCAGAGGGGCAGATGGAGCCTTCCAGCCAGGACACGAAGCGAGCCTTGTGCGTAGCGTAGCACATTTATACAAGGCCGGTCTTCAGAAATTTCCAGGGCCGGTCTGATTTCCGAGTCAGGCCCTCGCTGTGCGTGCCACACCTTCTCAGAGAGTCAGCAGTACGACACTGACGCAATACACACCAACACCGCCTCTCTGAGCAGACGTGGTGTTTGAATCCTGATGCTGTAGTCACATGTAGCATACGTATGTATGCAATAACTTTTGCTAGAAACATTTTTGCTAATGGAAGTATTTGCATAAATGGAAATGCAGTAATGCCCATTTCAGTTTTGACCTTTATATTCTTTTAATTATTTTATTTTTGATGATGTTATTATATGTTGTTGGAAAGACCAAGGCTTTGATTATAATTGAACCATACAAATGTAGCTGCTACAGCAGATTTGTTGATGGTGCATTATTAGTATATTTTTGCATCATGGGTAGCGTCTTGCAGTTTTTAGAAGGAAAAGTCATGCTTCAGAGTACGTTGCTTAGCAACATTACGCAGCTGCTAAAAAAAGGACTTGATTTCCACACTGCACATTTAACTCTTTTCACACAAAGCATATTTAAAGGGAGATCAAGCAGTTTTCCAGTAGATTAACATATGAGCAGAGTCTGAACTATATTAGAACAGATTAACACCTTGCTTGCTGCAATTATTTTTCAATAGTCAAACTCCACCTACCATAACCTGGAGTATGGAGATCACAGGGTTTTGCCACTGTTATTGCATTAAAGGGGCAGTAAATATTAGTATTTTGTTGGCATAAAAAGAATCATTGTAAAATAAAGTACCCAAATAGTTCAGATAAGTATCTTGATGTTTTTTTAATTACATTTAAAAGTGGCATTCAGCTCCTGGTGCCGACCACTCCCTTTAAGCAGTTTTTTTAAATTACAATTCTGCCAATTGTAAGGCGACCGATCCCTGCAACTTCCCCTCAGCAGGGCACTCACAACCTGAGGGAAGCTACCGTGCATGCGCTCAGGCTCTAAGTGCACTGCTGAGGGGAAAGTTGCAGGGATCGGTCGCCTTACAATTGGCGGAACGGAATGTTGCTCATTATAGTAAAAGTAAAGCTGTTTGCATTGGAGCGGCCATCACTAGGAGAGTAATAAAAAACCCAAAATGATTCTTTCAAATACTTTCTAAAGAGGAATGAGGGCTTTATTTTTACAGTGATTCTGTTTATGCCAACCAAATATTAAAGTTTACTGTCCCTTTAACAAAATATCCATTGTTTGGTATCAGAAGATAAGATAATAAACTACAAATAATGGACAGAAATGTGACAAGGTTAGGCATGTGAATCCTGACGTGTGCATTCATTTTTCAAAACTGCGAAATCCCCAATTTTCACACGTAAATTACAGGAAAAGGAGTAAAATGAATTTTAAAATTATATTACAAAGTTGTTTTACTATGCAAAATTAAGCATTTTATATTACACTGTAAACTTGTTTACTGTCCCTTTAACCCCAGTTTCCCCCATAATTCATCACTTTTCCCTTTCGCCTTAAATAAGCCTATCTGGTTTATTTTTTATTTTAGTTAATGTATATTTTTTTTCTACTTCACATAATATTTTGCAATATTTTTTGTTTGTTTGAGAGCAACAGAATTTTAATATGTCAAAATGCCTCATTTCTTACTGAAATGAGGAGGTGTTACTATAGTGACGGATGCAGCTATGCAGCTGTCACCGATATTTCGTGCAGCTCATTTTAATCATGCACAAGTCATTACTGATGGTGACAGAGTTATTGTTATGTAGCAATGCTGTTGCTATCTATAGCAACCTGATTATAATTGAGCCCAGAGCTGCCAGAATTGAGTGGGAGGAAGAAAAGGCGGCTTTTTAAAGTAAAGTCTCAGATTGCGGAACATGGGTATAAAGCAGATTCAGTCTGTTATGTTTAATGCAGATACATAAGAGTGTAGTGAGCTCCCTCCAGTGGATCTCAGAGAAAATGCATAAGACTTTTTAGCCTTGAATATTTGTTGTTTTTTGTCTACATTTATATCCGCATAGTTTTGAAAATGTTAAAGTTTATTTTTTGTTGTTTTAAGTCATTGTTGCACATGGATGAACTATGTTATCAAATTCACAAGATGTTTAACTTTTCATTGGTTTATATATATATAAGTCCAGCACTCACTTTCAAGCTCTCAGCTAAGATTTAAAAGCAAAAATGGAAAGGTTAGTTACCGCATCTGGCCAAATGGGACAAGCCCAGGTACCACGCCAAGGTCCTTTCCAAATCCAAACAAACTGGGAACAAGGGAAGGGTGCACAGGCTTATGTAATCACCCTAGACATATACAAAACATGGAAGGGGACTGCACTCTCATACCGGACCGGGTACACATCCCATGACCCTGCAACATGCTCAGCCCTGGGTGCTCACCGGCACTCACAGGAAGCTGTGCTGTCCCCAGAGTCACAGGCAGTTAACCCCAGACAGGTCTGGGTGCAAGAACCATAGGGAAAATACAAAACAAATTAATACAACACACAGAAAGTCCAGCACTCACTTACAAGCTCTCAGCTAAGATTTAAAAGCAAAAATGGAAAGGTTAGTTACCGCATCTGGCCAAATGGGACAAGCCCAGGTACCACGTCAAGGTCCTTTCCAATACCTGGGACCCTAAAACAGCCACACAATGCAAGCACTCAAATCCAAACAAACTGGGAACAAGGGAAGGGTGCACAGGCTTATGTAATCACAATAGACATATACAAAACACGGAAGGGGACTGCACTCTCATACCGGACCGGGTACACATCCCATGACCCTGCAACATGCTCAGCACTTCCTGAGCACTCAGGGCTGAGCGTGTTGCAGGGTCATGGGATGTATACCCGGTCCGGTATGAGAGTGCAATCCCCTTCCGTCAATCAGCAGCTACTGAGCCTAATTAGATATGCTTTTCAATAAAGGATATGAAGCAGATGAGATAATAGAAGTAAATTGGAAAATTGTTTAAAATTGCATGCTCTTTCTAAATCACAAAAGAAAAAAATTGGGTTTCGTGTCCCTTTAAGCCAAAGCTACAGTCAAAACTACAGCACCAGTTTTTACAATCACCTAGATGGATCTTGTGGACTGTTATGTAACTTGGTGAAAGTTACCTCAGGTCCAGAGATATCATACTTGACAATATTTGAACAAAGAAATCAGGAGACACATGCCCTTGTATAGTTTGGATAGCCCAGCCTACTCCAAAAGCACATAATATTAGTAGTATAATTTATACATACTGATTTCTTAAAGGGATAACCATATACACCTCCCTTTTGTCCTTACCGTATTTGTCCTTACTGTATTTGTCCTTACCGTATTTGTCGTTACAGTATTTGTCCTTACCGTATTTGTCCTTACCACTTTCGATGGAAGTTTGTTCCATAAATCATCTACTCTTCTGTAAAGAAGGGATTATGTAATTTCTCCTAAACATGTGTAAGCCATAGTCCACTTCACAGCACTTTTATTAGTAAATATACTATTTATTGAAACATAGTTAATTTAAAATAACTGTAACGTTTTTTGTACCTACAAGCGTTTAGTCATGTATCAACTCGATATTATAAAGTCCTTCTGTTGTTGCGTGTAACTTTTTGCGCTCGTTAGGGTTGCGCTGGTATTATGAGTTGAAAGTAAAAAGTTATCACTCTCGCACTAACCAAACAAGCGCAAACAACTTCTAGCGCAATTAGACTGTCGAGCAAACCATAACCTATTCCCCAGTAGAAGTCGATGACTGTTAAATTGGATACATCCGAAAAATTATGTAAAGCACTGTATGATAATAGTTTTCTGATAGAATCTGTGTGAAGCAATTGGCGAACCTCTGCTAATGGTTTATAATTAGAATACACCTCTTTAAATACTTATATCAAAAAAACCACATAAGCGATTCACTTTGGATTTAGCAGTTTTGCTTTTTTCTGTGTACATGTCTTTTATTTCTCTTTTATAGTTTAAAGAGCCTGTTAGTGGGCTCACTGCCCGTGTCTCTAGAACACCCCTGATACTATCCAACACCGACTCAAGCAACTCTGAGATGATTGGTTGTTGTTGGAACTACTTTCTTCTGACCATTCCAGACTGTGTACCTGCTGGGTACAACTGCCCTATGTTCCTTCTGGCCTTTGCTACCCTGGGGACCTGCTGGCCATTTCTGCTCTGTGCTCCTTTTGGCTATTTCTGCCTGTGTACTTGCTGGCCACAGCTTTACTGTGTTCCTTTGGGTATTTTCTGCCTGTATATTTGTTTCCCTGTGTTTCTTCTGATTATTCCTGCTTATTTACCTGCTGGCTATAGCTGTCCTGTGTTTCATCTTACCATTCCTGACAGTGTACCTTTTACCCATAGCTGCTTTATGTTCCTTTGGGCTGTGTACTCGCTGACCATTTTTGCCATGTGTTCCTTCTGACCATTCATGCCTGTGCACCTGCTGACCATAACTACCCTGTGTTTATGTTGACCATTGCTGTCCTGTGTAGTTGTTGGATTTTACTGCCATGTTCTCCTGTTGACAACAGCTATTCTGTGTGCTTTTTGCTGCCCTGTACGTCTGTTGATAACTGCTGTTCTGTATATTTGTTGGCCATTACTGCCCTGTACCCCTGTTGATAACTGCTGTGCTGTGTACTTGCTGACCATTACTGCCTTGTGCTCCTGTTTATAACTGAAGCCCTTTGTACTTGCTGACCATTAAGGCCCACTACCATACTCACTGCTCAGATTATTGCTGATAACTTAAAAAATAAAATTGACGCAATTATAAAAGACATCTCTCCCTCACACCCCTTAAACCCAGCCCTCCCTCCCACCCACCCATTCTATTAAGAAAACTCTCTGCTACTTTCCTCCTGTAACAGAAGAAGTCCCCTATGTTCTGCTCATCTCACAAACTGTCCACTTGACCCTATTCCTTCACAACTTCTTCCCTCTTCCTTGGCTTCTCTAACCCCTTCAGTAACTCATCTCTTTGACCAGTCTCTTACCACTGGCACATTTCCTGATGCATTCAAACATGTGTCAAAAACACCAATTCTAAAAAGCCCTTGCTTGACCCCTCCACCCCTTTTAACTACCGGCCGGTCTCCTTACTTCCCTTTGCCTTCAAAATATTTGAACAACTAGTCTATAATCACCTAACTCAATTTCTCTCAATTGACTCCTTACTTGATCCACTACAATCTTGTTTCTGCCCTAAACACTCAAAACAAACCACTCTTACTAAAGTATCTATCTGCTGCTTTCGACATAGTTGTCTATCCTCTCCTCTTACAAGTCCTACATTCATTTGGGATCCAAGACCCAACCCTCTCCTGGTTTTCTTCATGTCTCTCAACTGCTCATTTACAGTTTCTTTTAACCGCATATCCTCTGATATTTTAGCTCTGTCAGTTGGAGTTCTGCATTGCTCTGTCTTGAGTCCCTTGCTCTTCTCTCTCTATACATCCTCCCTTAGAAACTTATATCCCCCTTTGGCTTCCAGTACCACTTATATGCTGATGATACCCAAATCTATCTCCTTATATCTTTCCCTTTTCTCTTGTAAGATGTATCGAGTCCACGGAATCATCCTTACTTGTGGGATATTCTCCTTCCCTACAGGAAGTGGCAAAGAGAGCACCCACAGCAGAGCTGTCTATATAGCTCCTCCCTTAGCTCCACCCCCCAGTCATTCTCTTTGCCTACTCTAAGTACTAGGAAGGGCAGAGCGAGTGTGGTGACAAAAATGTTAAGTTTTTTATTTCTAAAGCAAAAGATTGTTATTTTAAATGGTACCGGTGTGTACTATTCACTCTCTGGCAGAAAAGGATGACGATTTCTGCAAGGAGGATGATGATCTTAGCACTTTGTAACTAAGATCCACTGCTGTTCTCACAAGGGCTTAAGAGTACAGGAAAACTTCAGTTGGGGGAACGGTTTGCATGCTAAGCTGCATATGAGGTATGTTCAGTCTATATTTTTCTAGACAGACTGTGTTAATTCTAGAAAAGGCTGGCAATATTCCCATGAGGGAATGGTAAGCTGTATTCAGACACTTGGATAGGAATTTCAGCTTATGGATAAAAAATTAGAGGGTCTCCTGAAGATGCCGCATTTCAACTGGCTAAATTAGCGACAATGAATTCAGGTTTTGCCATTTTAGCACGCAGGGCGTTATGGCTTAGGTCCTGGTCTGCTGATGTGTCATCTAAATCTAAACTTTTGAACATCCCTTTCAAAGGAAAGACCCTATTCGGGCCTGAACTGAAAGAGATTATTTCAGACATCACTGGAGGGAAAGGTCATGCCCTCCCTCAGGATAGATCAAATAAGATGAGGACCAAACAAAATAATTTTCGTTCCTTTCGGAACTTTAAGAGTGGTCCCGCTTCAGCTTCCTCTGCTGCAAAGCAAGAGGGGAATTTTGCCCAATCCAAGTCAGTCTGGAGACCTAACCAGGCTTGGAACAAGGGTAAACAGGCCAAGAAGCATGCAGCTGCCTCTAAGCATGAGCATGAAGGGGTAGCCCCCGATCTGGGACCGGATCTAGTAGGGGGCAGACTCTCTCTCTTCACTCAGGCTTGGGCAAGAGATGTTCACGATCCCTGGGCTTTAGAGATTGTGTCCCAGGGATATCTTCTGGAATTCAAAGACTCCATTCCAAGGGGGAGATTTCACATTTCTCGATTTTCTGTAAACCAGACAAAGAGAGAGGCGTTCTTACGCTGTGTAGAAGACCTACATTCCATGGGGGTGATCCGCCCAGTCCCAAAAGAGGAACAGGGGCTAGGGTTTTACTCCAACCTGTTTGTGGTTCACAAAAAAGAGGGAACTTTCAGACCAATCTTGGATCTCAAAATTCTAAACAAGTTCCTCAAAGTTCCATCATTCAAGATGGAGACTATTCGAACTATTCTACCTCTGATCCAGGAGGGTCAATATATGACTACCGTGGACTTAAAGGATGCGTATCTACACATCCCTATTCACAGAAATCATCATCAATTTCTCAGATTTGCCTTTCTAAACAGGCATTACCAGTTTGTGGCCCTTCCCTTCGGGTTGGCCACGGCTCCCAGAATTTTCACAAAGGTGCTAGGGTCCCTTCTGGCGGTTCTACGACCACAGGGCATAGCAGTGGCGCCTTATCTAGACGACATCTTAATTCAGGTGTCGACTTTCCAGCTAGCCAAGTCTCACATGGACATCGTGTTGGCTTTTCTGAGATCTCACGGGTGGAAGGTGAACATAAAAAAGAGTTCTCTCTTCCCTCTTACAAGAGTTTCCTTTCTAGGGACTCTGAAAGATTCGGTAGAAATTAAAATATTTCTGACGGAGGTCAGAAAATCAAAACTCTTAACCACTTGCCGAGCTCTTCATTCCATTCCTCGGCCATCAGTGGCTCAGTGTATGGAGGTAATCGGACTCATGGTAGCGTCAATGGACATAGTTCCTTTTGCCCGCCTACACTTCAGACCACTGCAACTATGCATGCTCAAACAGTGGAATGGGGATTATGCAGATTTATCTCCTCAACTGCATCTGGACCAGGAGACCAGAGATTCTCTTCTCTGGTGGTTGTCTCAGGACCACCTGTCTCAGGGAATGTACTTCCGCAGGCCAGAGTGTTTCACTGTAACGACAGATGCCAGCCTGCTAGGCTGGGGTGCAGTCTGGAACTCCCTGAAAGCACAGGGCTTATGGTCTCGGGAGGAATCTCTTCTTCCGATAAACATTCTAGAACTGAGAGCGATATTCAATGCGCTTCAGGCGTGGCCTCAGCTTGCTGCGGCCAAATTCATCAGGTTTCAGTCGGACAACATCACGACTGTAGCTCATATCAATCATCAAGGAGGAACAAGGAGTTCTCTAGCGATGATGGAGGTAACCAAAATAATCCGATGGGCAGAGGATCACTCTTGCCATCTCTCAGCAATCCACATCCCAGGAGTAGAGAACTGGGAGGCGGATTTCCTAAGTCGTCAGACTTTTCATCCGGGGGAGTGGGAACTCCATCCGGAGGTATTTGCCCAGCTGATTCAGCTATGGGGCACACCAGAATTGGATCTGATGGCATCCCGTCAGAATGGGAAACTTCCTCGTTACGGGTCCAGGTCCCGGGATCCCAAGGCGGTACTGATAGATGCTCTAGCAGTGCCTTGGTCCTTCAATCTGGCCTATGTATTTCCACTGTTTCCTTTCCTCCCACGTCTGGTTGCCAGAATCAAGCAGGAGAGAGCTTCGGTGATTCTGATAGCACCTGCGTGGCCACGCAGGACTTGGTATGCAGACCTAGTGGACATGTCCTCGGTTCCACCGTGGACTCTGCCAATGAGGCGGGACCTTCTAATCCAAGGTCCGTTCACGCATCCAAATCTAATTTCTCTGCGTCTGACTGCTTGGAGATTGAAGGCCTGATTCTATCAAAGTGTGGTTTCTCTGAGTCGGTCATTGATACCCTGATTCAGGATAGAAAGCCTGTCACCAGGAAGATCTATCATAAGATTTGGCACAAATATCTTTATTGTTGTGAATCCAAAGGTTACTCGTGGAGTAAGATTAGGATTCCTAGAATATTGTATTTTCTCCAAGAAGGTTTGGAGAAGGGATTATCAGCTTGTTCCCTAAAAGGGCAAATATCTGCTTTGTCTATTCTACTACACAAACGTCTGGCAGATGTCCCAGATGTTCAAGCATTTAGTCAGGCTTTGGTCAGAATTAAGCCTGTATTTAAGCCTGTTGCTCCGCCTTGCATTCCATAGATATTAAGCTTCTATCTTGGAAAGTTTTGTTTTTAGTAGCTATCTCTTCGGCTCGAAGAGTTTCTGAGCCTGCTTTACAACGTGATTCCCCTTATCTTGTTTTCCATGCAGATAAGGTGGTTTTGCATACCAAACCTGGGTTTCTTCCTAAGGTTGTTTCTAATAAGAATATCAATCAAGAGATTGTTGTTCCTTCTCTGTGTCCTAATCCTTCATCAAAGAAGGAATGTCTGTTACACAATCTTGATGTGGTTCGTGCTTTAAAGTTCTACTTACAAGCAACTAAAGATTTCCGTCAAACATCTTCATTGTTTGTTGTTTATTCTGGTAAGCGGAGAGGTCAAAGGGCTACGGCTCCTCTCTTTCCTTTTGGCTGAAAAGCATAATCCGTTTGGCCTATGAGACTGCTGGACAGCAGCGTCCTGAAAGAATTACTGCTCATTCTACTAGAGCTGTGGCTTCCACATGGGCTTTTAAAAATGAGGCTTCTGTTGAACAGATTTGTAAGGCGGCGACTTGGTCTTCGCTTCATACTTTTTCCAAATTTTACAAATTCAATACTTATGCTTCTTCTGAGGCTATTTCTCCAACATAGGTGTGTCCGGTCCACGGCGTCATCCTTACTTGTGGGATATTCTCTTCCCCAACAGGAAATGGCAAAGAGCCCAGCAAAGCTGGTCACATGATCCCTCCTAGGCTCCGCCTACCCCAGTCATTCTCTTTGCCGTTGTACAGGCAACATCTCCACGGAGATGGCTTAGAGTTTTTTAGTGTTTAACTGTAGTTTTCTATTATTCAATCAAGAGTTTGTTATTTTGAAATAGTGCTGGTATGTACTATTTACTCAGAAACAGAAAAGAGATGAAGATTTCTGTTTGTATGAGGAAAATGATTTTAGCAACCGTAACTAAAATCCATGGCTGTTCCACACAGGACTGTTGAGAGCAATTAACTTCAGTTGGGGGAACAGTGTGCAGTCTCTTGCTGCTTGAGGTATGACACATTCTAACAAGACGATGTAATGCTGGAAGCTGTCATTTTCCCTATGGGATCCGGTAAGCCATGTTTATTACGATCGTAAATAAGGGCTTCACAAGGGCTTATTTAGACTGTAGACTTTTCTGGGCTAAATCGATTCATTATTAACACATATTTAGCCTTGAGGAATCATTTTATCTGGGTATTTTGATATAATAATATCGGCAGGCACTGTATTAGACACCTTATTTCTTAGGGGCTTTCCCAAAGCATAAGCAGAGTCTCATTTTCGCGCCGGTGTGGCGCACTTGTTTTTGAGAGGCATGGCATGCAGTCGCATGTGAGAGGAGCTCTGATACTTAGAAAAGACTTTCTGAAGGCGTCATTGGTATCGTATTCCCCTTTGGGTTTGGTTGGGTCTCAGCAAAGCAGATACCAGGGACTGTAAAGGGGTTAAAGCTTAAAACGGCTCCGGTTCCGTTATTTTAAGGGTTAAAGCTTCCAAATTTGGTGTGCAATATTTTTAAGGCTTTAAGACACTGTGGTGAAAATTTGGTGAATTTTGAACAATTCCTTCATGTTTTTTCGCAATTGCAGTAATAAAGTGTGTTCAGTTTAAAATTTAAAGTGACAGTAACGGTTTTATTTTAAAACGTTTTTTGTACTTTCTTATCAAGTTTATGCCTGTTTAACATGTCTGAACTACCAGATAGACTGTGTTCTGAATGTGGGGAAGCCAGAATTCCTATTCATTTAAATAAATGTGATTTATGTGATAATGACAATGATGCCCAAGATGATTCCTCAAGTGAGGGGAGTAAGCATGGTACTGCATCATTCCCTCCTTCGTCTACACGAGTCTTGCCCACTCAGGAGGCCCCTAGTACATCTAGCGCGCCAATACTCCTTACTATGCAACAATTAACGGCTGTAATGGATAATTCTGTCAAAAACATTTTAGCCAAAATGAACCCTTGTCAGCGTAAGCGTGGCTGCTCTGTTTTAGTTACTGAAGAGCATGACGACGCTGATATTAATATCTCTGAAGGGCCCCTAACCCAATCTGAGGGGGCCAGGGAGGTTTTGTCTGAGGGAGAAATTACTGATTCAGGGAACATTTCTCATCAGGCTGAATCTGATGTGATTACATTTAAATTTAAGTTGGAACATCTCCGCATTTTGCTTAAGGAGGTATTATCCACTCTGGATGATTGTGAAAAGTTGGTCATCCCAGAGAAACTATGTAAAATGGACAAGTTCCTAGAGGTGCCGGGGCTCCCAGAAGCTTTTCCTATACCCAAGCGGGTGGCGGACATTGTTAATAAAGAATGGGAAAGGCCCGGTATTCCTTTCGTCCCTCCCCCCTTATTTAAAAAATTGTTTCCTATGGTCGACCCCAGAAAGGACTTATGGCAGTCAGTCCCCAAGGTCGAGGGAGCGGTTTCTACTTTAAACAAACGCACCACTATACCCATAGAGGATAGTTGTGCTTTCAAAGATCCTATGGATAAAAAATTAGAAGGTTTGCTTAAAAAGATGTTTGTTCAGCAGGGTTACCTTCTACAACCCATTTCATGCATTGTCCCTGTCACTACAGCCGCATATTTCTGGTTTGATGAACTGATAAAGGTGCTCGATAGTGATTCTCCTCCTTATGAGGAGATTATGGACAGAATCAATGCTCTCAAATTGGCTAATTCTTTCACTCTAGACGCCACTTTGCAATTGGCTAGGTTAGCGGCTAAGAATTCTGGGTTTGCTATTGTGGCGCGCAGAGCGCTTTGGTTGAAATCTTGGTCGGCTGATGCGTCTTCCAAGAACAAGCTACTAAACATTCCTTTCAAGGGGAAAACGCTGTTTGGCCCTGACTTGAAAGAGATTATCTCTGATATCACTGGGGGTAAGGGCCACGCCCTTCCTCAGGATCGGCCTTTCAAGGCAAAAAATAGACCTAATTTTCGTCCCTTTCGTAAAAACGGACCAGCCCAAAGTGCTACGTCCTCTAAGCAAGAGGGTAATACTTCTCAAGCCAAGCCAGCTTGGAGACCAATGCAAGGCTGGAACAAGGGAAAGCAGGCCAAGAAACCTGCCACTGCTACCAAGACAGCATGAAATATTGGCCCCCGATCCGGGACCGGATCTGGTGGGGGGCAGACTCTCTCTCTTCGCTCAGGCTTGGGCAAGAGATGTTCTGGATCCTTGGGCGCTAGAAATAGTCTCCCAGGGTTATCTTCTGGAATTCAAGGGACTTCCCCCAAGGGGAAGGTTCCACAGGTCTCAGTTGTCTTCAGACCACATAAAAAGACAGGCGTTCTTACATTGTGTAGAAGACCTGTTAAAAATGGGAGTGATTCATCCTGTTCCATTAAGAGAACAAGGGATGGGGTTCTACTCCAATCTGTTCATAGTTCCCAAAAAAGAGGGAACGTTCAGACCAATCTTAGATCTCAAGATCTTAAACAAATTTCTCAAGGTCCCATCGTTCAAGATGGAAACCATTCGAACTATCCTTCCTTCCATCCAGGAAGGTCAATTCATGACCACGGTGGATTTAAAGGATGCGTATCTACATATTCCTATCCACAAGGAACATCATCGGTTCCTAAGGTTTGCATTCCTGGACAAACATTACCAGTTTGTGGCGCTTCCTTTCGGATTAGCCACTGCTCCAAGGATTTTCACAAAGGTACTAGGGTCCCTTCTAGCGGTGCTAAGACCAAGGGGCATTGCCGTAGTACCTTACCTGGACGACATTCTGATTCAAGCGTCGTCCCTCCCTCGAGCAAAGGCTCACACGGACATCGTCCTGGCCTTTCTCAGATCTCACGGCTGGAAAGTGAACGTGGAAAAGAGTTCACTATCCCCGTTAACAAGGGTTCCCTTCTTGGGAACAATTATAGACTCCTCAGAAATGAGGATTTTTCTAACAGAGGCCAGAAAAACAAAACTTCTGGACTCTTGTCGGATACTTCATTCCGTTCCTCTTCCTTCCGTAGCTCAGTGCATGGAAGTGATCGGGTTGATGGTAGCGGCAATGGACATAGTTCCTTTTGCGCGCATTCATCTAAGACCATTACAACTGTGCATGCTCAGTCAGTGGAATGGGGACTATACAGACTTGTCTCCAAAGATACAAGTGAATCAGAGGACCAGAGACTCACTCCGTTGGTGGCTGTCCCTGGACAACCTGTCACAAGGGATGACATTCCGCAGACCAGAGTGGGTCATTGTCACGACCGACGCCAGTCTGATGGGCTGGGGCGCGGTCTGGGGATCCCTGAAAGCTCAGGGTCTTTGGTCTCGGGAAGAATCTCTTCTACCGATAAATATTCTGGAACTGAGAGCGATATTCAATGCTCTCAAGGCTTGGCCTCAGCTAGCGAGGACCAAGTTCATACGGTTTCAATCAGACAACATGACGACTGTTGCGTACATCAACCATCAGGGGGGAACAAGGAGTTCCCTAGCGATGGAAGAAGTGACCAAGATTATTCTATGGGCGGAGTCTCACTCCTGCCACCTGTCTGCTATCCACATCCCGGGAGTGGAAAATTGGGAAGCGGATTTTCTGAGTCGTCAGACATTGCATCCGGGGGAGTGGGAACTCCATCCGGAAATCTTTGCCCAAGTCACTCAGCTGTGGGGCATTCCAGACATGGATCTAATGGCCTCTCGTCAGAACTTCAAAGTTCCCTCCTACGGGTCCAGATCCAGGGATCCCAAGGCGGCTCTAGTGGATGCACTAGTAGCACCTTGGACCTTCAAACTAGCTTATGTGTTCCCGCCGTTTCCTCTCATCCCCAGGCTGGTAGCCAGGATCAATCAGGAGAGGGCGTCGGTGATCTTGATAGCTCCTGCGTGGCCACGCAGGACTTGGTATGCAGATCTGGTGAATATGTCATCGGCTCCACCTTGGAAGCTACCTTTGAGACGAGACCTTCTTGTTCAGGGTCCGTTCGAACATCCGAATCTGGTTTCACTCCAGCTGACTGCTTGGAGATTGAACGCTTGATTTTATCGAAGCGAGGTTTCTCAGATTCTGTTATCGATACTCTTGTTCAGGCCAGAAAGCCTGTAACTAGAAAGATTTACCACAAAATTTGGAAAAAATATATCTGTTGGTGTGAATCTAAAGGATTCCCTTGGGACAAGGTTAAGATTCCTAGGATTCTATCCTTCCTTCAAGAAGGATTGGAAAAAGGATTATCGGCAAGTTCCCTGAAAGGACAGATTTCTGCCTTGTCGGTGTTACTTCACAAAAAGCTGGCAGCTGTGCCAGATGTTCAAGCCTTTGTTCAGGCTCTGGTTAGAATCAAGCCTGTTTACAAACCTTTGACTCCTCCTTGGAGTCTCAATTTAGTTCTTTCAGTTCTTCAGGGGGTTCCGTTTGAACCCTTACATTCCGTTGATATTAAGTTATTATCTTGGAAAGTTTTGTTTTTAGTTGCAATTTCTTCTGCTAGAAGAGTTTCAGAATTATCTGCTCTGCAGTGTTCTCCTCCTTATCTGGTGTTCCATGCAGATAAGGTGGTTTTACGTACTAAACCTGGTTTTCTTCCAAAAGTTGTTTCTAACAAAAACATTAACCAGGAGATTATCGTACCTTCTCTGTGTCCGAAACCAGTTTCAAAGAAGGAACGTTTGTTGCACAATTTGGATGTTGTTCGCGCTCTAAAATTCTATTTAGATGCTACAAAGGATTTTAGACAAACATCTTCCTTGTTTGTTGTTTATTCAGGTAAAAGGAGAGGTCAAAAAGCAACTTCTACCTCTCTCTCTTTTTGGATTAAAAGCATCATCAGATTGGCTTACGAGACTGCCGGACGGCAGCCTCCCGAAAGAATCACAGCTCATTCCACTAGGGCTGTGGCTTCCACATGGGCCTTCAAGAACGAGGCTTCTGTTGATCAGATATGTAGGGCAGCGACTTGGTCTTCACTGCACACTTTTACCAAATTTTACAAGTTTGATACTTTTGCTTCTTCTGAGGCTATTTTTGGGAGAAAGGTTTTGCAAGCCGTGGTGCCTTCCATTTAGGTGACCTGATTTGCTCCCTCCCTTCATCCGTGTCCTAAAGCTTTGGTATTGGTTCCCACAAGTAAGGATGACGCCGTGGACCGGACACACCTATGTTGGAGAAAACAGAATTTATGTTTACCTGATAAATTTCTTTCTCCAACGGTGTGTCCGGTCCACGGCCCGCCCTGGTTTTTTAATCAGGTCTGATAATTTATTTTCTTTAACTACAGTCACCACGGTACCATATGGTTTCTCCTATGCAAATATTCCTCCTTAACGTCGGTCGAATGACTGGGGTAGGCGGAGCCTAGGAGGGATCATGTGACCAGCTTTGCTGGGCTCTTTGCCATTTCCTGTTGGGGAAGAGAATATCCCACAAGTAAGGATGACGCCGTGGACCGGACACACCGTTGGAGAAAGAAATTTATCAGGTAAACATAAATTCTGTTTTTTGGGAGAAAGGTTCTACAAGCAGTGGTGCCTTCCGTTTAAGGTCCCTGTCTTGTCCCTCCCTTCATCCGTGTCCTAAAGCTTTGGTATTGGTATCCCACAAGTAAGGATGAATCCGTTGACTCGATACATCTTACAAGAGAAAACATAATTTATGCTTACCTGATAAATTTATTTCTCTTGTGATGTATCGAGTCCACGGCCCGCCCTGTTTTTTAAGACAGGCATATATATTTTTATTTTAAAACTTTCAGTCACCACTGCACCCTATAGTTTCTCCTTTTTCTACCTAGCCTTCGGTCGAATGACTGGGGGGTGGAGCTAAGGGACAAGCTATATAGACAGCTCTGCTGTGGGTGCTCTCTTTGCCACTTCCTGTAGGGAAGGAGAATATCCCACAAGTAAGGATGAATCCATGGACTCGATACATCACAAGAGAAATAAATTTATCAGGTAAGCATAAATTATGTTTTTACTCAACCAGATTACCAACCATCTCTGCAATTTCCTTTTGGATGTCCTTACATAACCTCCAACTCAATCTGTCTAAAACTGAGCTGCTTCTTATTCCCCGCCGCTTCGAGACATCCAACACCTCGTATTTCTCTTACATTTGAAGAATCTATTCTCAACATCTCACCCCAGGTCTGTCTTGGGTTCAAACTTGGCTTTGAACTCACATTCACTCCACATATACAAGCATTCACCAACTCCTGCCGTGCAAATCTATGCAACATCACTAGAATTCAACCTTCCTTTACTCAAGAAACTACAAAAATAATTGCCTCATTCATAGATTGACTACTGCAATCTTCTTCTAAATGGCTTTCCGAACCACTGCCTCTCCCACCTTTAATCTATTATAAAAGTTTCAGCTAGACTCATCCACCTAAATCGCCGATCAACATCAGCTGCTCTGCTCTGCCAGTTTCTAAACTGGCTCCCTGTACACTGCAGAATACAATTTAAAGTATTAACCCTAACCTATACACTCAACAGCCTCACTCCCAACTATGGGCTAGATTACAAGTAGAGCGCTAATTTATCGCACGTACGTAAACGGGTATATTTGCCCATTTACGGGTGCGCAATAAATAATCAGCACTTACAAGTGGCTGGTTATTGCTAGTGCAAGCTTGCTGTAGCAATTAGCGCAAAAAATTAACCAGAATAATAATATGAGCATCTTTTTTTGTTGTTGTAAAAAACACTGCAAGAAGCAGTTTTATGGGGTTAAAGTTGGCGGTGTGGGGTGTTGTAAAATAAAATGGTACTAAAAAGTGCCTTTACATTGCTGTCTAGAGGAACTGTGTGTTCCCTGTAAATATGTATAAGCTTATATACATACAGTATCTCTCAAAAGTGAGTACACCCCACACATTTTTTAAAATATTTTTTTTATATCTTTTCATGTGACAACACTGAAGAAATGACACTT
This sequence comes from Bombina bombina, assembly GCF_027579735.1. NCBI lineage: Eukaryota > Metazoa > Chordata > Amphibia > Anura > Bombinatoridae > Bombina > Bombina bombina. The sequence continues at coordinate 1,467,277,765 of NC_069499.1, read as the reverse complement.
TGCTATAATGTAAAGTAGTGTTTGTACAGCCTGTATAAAAGTGTACATTTGCTGTCCCCTTAACATAACTCAACACACAGCCATTAATGTCTAAAACGTTGGCAACAAAAGTGAGTACACCCTTAAGTGGAAATGTCCAAATTGGGCCAAAAGTGTCAATATTTTGTGTGGCCACCATTATTTTCCAGCACTGCCTTAACCCCCTTGGGCATGGAGTTTACCAGAGCTTCACAGGTTGCCACTCTTGAGTCCTCTTCCACTCCTCCATGACGACATCACATAGCTGGTGGGTTTTAGAGACCTTGCGCTCCCCCACCTTTAGTTTTGACGATGCCCCACAGATGCTCAATAGGGTTTAGGTCTAGAGACATGCTTGGCCAGTCCATCACCTTTACCCTCAGCTTCTTTAGCAAGGCAGTGGTCGTCTTGGAGGTGTGTTTGGGGTTGTTATCATGTTGGAATACTGCCCTGCGGCCTAGTCTCTGAAGGGAGGGGATCATGCTCTGCTTTAGTATGTCACAGTACATGTGGGCATTCATGGTTCCCTCAATGAACTGTAGCTCACCAGTACTGGCAGCACTCATGCAGGCCCAGACCATGACACTCCCACCACCATACTTGACTGTAGGCAAGACACACTTGTCTTTGTACTCCTCACCTGGTTGCCGCCACACACGCTTGACACCATCTGAACCAAATAAGTTTATCTTGGTCTCATCGGATCACAGGACATGGTTCCAGTAATCTATGTCCTTAGTCTGCTTGTCTTCAGCAAACTGTTTGTGGGCTTTCCTATGCATCATCTTTAGAAGAGGCTTCCTTCTGGGACAACAGGCATGCAGACCAATTTGATACAGTGTGCGTCGTATGGTCTGAGCACTGACAGGCTGACCCCCACCCCTTTAACCTCTGCAGCAATGCTGGCAGCATTCATACATATATTTCCCAAAGACAACCTCTGGATATGATGCTGAGCACATGCACTCAACTTCTTTGGTCGACCATGACGAGGCCTGTTCTGAGTGTAACCTGTCCTGTGAAAATGCTGTATGGTCTTGCCCACCGTGCTGCAGCTCAGTTTCAGGGTCTTGGCAATCTTCTTATAGCCTAGGCCATCTTTATGTAGAGCATTTTTTTTTCAGATCCTCAGAGAGTTCTTTGCAATGAGGTGCCATGTTAAACTTCCAGTGACCAGTATGAGAGAGTATGAGAGCGATAACACCAAATTTAACACACCTGCTCCCCATTCACATCTGAGACCTTATAACACTGAGTCACATGACACCGGGGAGGGAAAATGGCTAATTGGGCCCAATTTGAACATTTCCACTTAGGGGTGTACTCACTTTGGTTGCCAATGGTTTAGACATGAATGGCTGTGCATTGAGTTATTTTGAGGGCACAGCAAATTCACACTGTTATACAGGCTGTACACTCACTACTTTACATTGTAGCAAAGTGTCATTTCTTCAGTGTTGTCACATGAAAAGTGAGGGGTATGTGTACTCACTTTTGTCAGATACTGTATATATTTATGTGTTAATATGTGCATGTCTAAATATCTGTATGTGTGGGTGCATACATATGTATTTATATATGTTTATATGTACATGTCACTTATATACACACATGTATATACATATATACACATATTGATATGCGTTGGAGCCCTTTCCACTCAAATACTTTTAAAACATAAAAAATCATTTTTTTATTTATTTTTAATATTTTTATGTACTGTAAATATTTTACATTCCAATGTTCTTCAGATAGTAGAAAATGTTCTTAGTATTTTTAAATATATATTCCTATATATATCTGTGTGTGTATATATATATATATATATATATATATATATATACTTATAGATATTTATATAGGTATATATATGAATAAAGCAGTCAGGCGAGTGAGCTATTAGTGTTTTGTTTTGTTTTTTTAAATAACACTCTCAATTGAAGTCTATGAGGAGAAGAAGCTAGCGTGGTCACGCTATACGAAGTCCTGAAGTTAGCGTGCATCTGGTTTCGCTCATGGGCAACAATGTACTTTCAATTTGTAATACACGCTAACCCACGTGTGTTACAAGTTTACTTCCAGTGGTGTTTGTGTGAGAGCAAAAAACGCCATATAGCGCGCCAATTGTAATATGACCCATAGTAAGAGGAATGCATTAGAGCATTAATAAAAAATTTTAGGCCATTGTTATGTTCATTAAAAGGGACAGTAAAAGTCCAAATTAAACATTAGCGATTCAGATAGCATTCAATTTTAAACACATTTCCATTTTTTTACTTCTATTATCAAATTTGCTTTCATCTCTTGGTATCCTTTGTTGAAAAAAACCCCAGGTAGGTTGATATGAGCTTAGGAGTGTGTATATGTCTAAAGGATTCTATAGCAGATAAGTATATATAACATTACATATTGTTGCCAACACTGCTGCCAGATGGCTAAAGACACGTGCACACTCCTGAGCTCACCAAGGATTACTGTTTATCAAAATATACCAAGAGAACTAATAAAAATGATAATATAAATGAATAGGAAAATTGTTTAAATTTTCATCCTCTATCATATTTGTTACGGTACCAACTGTGTACCAAGGGTTAACCCCAGATGAACAATGTCCTGCATAGACAATCAGCAATTCACAACCCAGCCAGTTTCAGGTTTAAAACAGAATGACAACTTTATTTGAAGGCAGCACACAGATTTATACAGGTTTTTGACCCCCCCTCAGATGGGGGTTGAAAGAATGTTGTACATTAGATAAAAGGGAGAAGCGCCCTTGACATGATACAATAGAATTATATTACTTAAATACTTTACTTAGGCAGATAACAACTTAAACACATTTGGCTTGTCTTATCACCTAGCGTCTGTTCTCTGAGGGTGATTAAACAATGGCCTGTTTATTACTTAAATGTAATTATAGCACACAATAGCTGAGGCCAGAAAACCTGTCTTTAGAAATTAGATTCTTAAAGCTAAACACAGTTAACTCTTTCAGTCCTGACAGAAGGGTCTGTCACATAGCTCCCCCCTTGTGGAACACTCCGGCAGACCCGGCTTGACCCTTTTGCGGGTCAACCTGGGGATGACCGGACTAGGAGGTGGTAGGCATGTCAGTTTGCTGGGACAATCCATCTGTATTCCCGTTATGAGAGAGAATCCCTGTCTGTATAAATAAGGGTTCAACCTCTTCAGTGCCCCGACTAGGGCTAAACAGTCCTTCAAAATATCATCGGCTTCTTTACGTGGTTTTTGTACCTGCTCTTTATAGGTATCCACAATCCCTTCATACTGACATAGGGTGCCCTTGAGTTGCTGCACCTCCCTATGAGCCAGCGTCAGCTTCTCCTCCAGTGTCACTAAGTTTGTCCTTAATGTTTCATGTTCCACTCTCAAGCTGGTGTTTTCTGCAGTCTGTCGGTGCAGCTTGTCTAGCAGAGATTCCTGTTCTAAACGTGCTTTTTCCTCTGCACTCCTCTTCTCTCCCGCTAGCACTGTTACATGATTATTTAACGTGACCATTTTATCCTCTACGTGACTCTTCTCCTTCATCAGCGCATTGTAACGTGACTCCCACATATCAATAGCGGATAGAGATTTACTGAGCTCAGCGTCCTGGGGCTTAGCAGCAGGGGGGTCAGTCTCTGCTGCACGGATCTGAGCACGGGTAGTCACAGGGTTAACATCAGCGGGACCCATGGGAGCATAGGCAGAAACAAGGGGGACCAAGGTATTTCCAAGGAGAACATCAGCTGGTAAATCCTTCATGACCCCCACATTCACAGGTCTAGCGCCCCCTCCCCAATCCAAATGCACCCTGGCAACAGGTAGGCGGAACACAGTGCCCCCTGCTACCCTCACAGCCACAGTGTCTCCTGTGTGCTGTTTCTCAGACACCAAGTTCTTTCGAAGCAAGGTCATGGTAGCACCAGTATCCCGTAGACCACTGACCTCCTTCCCATTCACTTTAACCAGTTGCCGGTTATTCCGGTGGGCAGCTTGCACAAGGTCTGCCTCATGTAGGATGCCCCAGCATTCTTGCGCCTCTACGTAGCGGGCCGCAGGCTGAGGATTACGTGGGATTCCGCTAGCGGGTCTTCTCCAGGACTGTGCTTGGTTCGCTGCGTTTAGGGGACACTCTGGTCTTTTGTGCCCTAGTTGCTTACATCCAAAGCACCGAATAGGTTGTGAGTAGCCCCGCGAATTGAACCAGGCTCTCTGAGGGTAGTTCGTGGCCCGAGACCGTGTGGTATAGCGGTGCGCCGGGGTTTGGTAACTGGCAGCTGCTGGGGTGACTGGGGGTCTGTACTCCACTCTAGCAGGGGGCTTAGTGGTAGCAGTGTCCAGTTTGCGGGCATCCGTATACTCATCTGCCAAGCGAGCCGCTTCATGCAGGGTGGAGGGTTTACGGTCCCGAACCCACTCTCGAACTCCTGCGGGTAACTTGTCGAAGCAATGTTCCAACAGGAATAGCTGCAGCACCTCTTCCCCCGATACGGCTTGGCACCCCGCTATCCAGTGAGCTGCTGTGCGGTGCACCTTACATGCCCACTCAAGGTAGGAATCACCAGCTAATTTAACAGTGTCTCTGAACCGCCTCCGGTATGCCTCCGGTGTAACCGCATACCTGGAGAGCAGAGCCTCTTTTACAGTATTATAATCCCCGACTTCCTCATCTGGAATGGCCCGAAAAGCCTCACTGGCCCGGCCGGATAATTTTCCGGATAATATCGTGACCCAGTCCTCTGCGGGTACCTTGTGTAGTGCACATTGCCTCTCAAAATCTGCAAGGTACCCATCAATCTCTCCTTCTGTTTCCAGGAAGTTTTTAAAAGCTGCAAAATTTACTTTTCTCTTTTCCACTGGGTTTGCTGCAGCGCCGCTTTGGCGAAGTAGGTTGGCCTCCACAGCTGCTATGACCCGGTCGATAATTTCCACAGATGGGTTGGGGCCATAATGTGCCAGTCTTATTTTAACCGCCCGATCAAAGCTTGCTTCTTCAGGGGTTCTGTCTGATATGCTGGGCCCATTGGTTCCTTCTGTCCCTGGTACTCTTTCCATCTTAGTCAGTATTGTAAAAATCCCCCTCTTCCTGAGGTTACTGGCTTGTGTAGTTGCTCTTCTGGGCGATAAGGATTCTCCCGTCGCTTGCCACCAATGTTACGGTACCAACTGTGTACCAAGGGTTAACCCCAGATGAACAATGTCCTGCATAGACAATCAGCAATTCACAACCCAGCCAGTTTCAGGTTTAAAACAGAATGACAACTTTATTTGAAGGCAGCACACAGATTTATACAGGTTTTTGACCCCCCCTCAGATGGGGGTTGAAAGAATGTTGTACATTAGATAAAAGGGAGAAGCGCCCTTGACATGATACAATAGAATTATATTACTTAAATACTTTACTTAGGCAGATAACAACTTAAACACATTTGGCTTGTCTTATCACCTAGCGTCTGTTCTCTGAGGGTGATTAAACAATGGCCTGTTTATTACTTAAATGTAATTATAGCACACAATAGCTGAGGCCAGAAAACCTGTCTTTAGAAATTAGATTCTTAAAGCTAAACACAGTTAACTCTTTCAGTCCTGACAGAAGGGTCTGTCACAATATTCATTTACATTTAATTTTGTTTTTAATGCCCCTTTAACGAGGGATTTGACAGGGCTGGTGTTGTTCTGTGAGATCTTACCTCTTTGCTACTGGGCCATTTTCACACCTTTATGCTAAAGGTGTTTTTTTTTATGTTTGGCGCTCATTGCATTTATACATCAATTTTAACTTTATTTTTCTCTGAGTTACTCACTCAAATTTTATCTCATTATTTTCACCAGACCAAGCATTTTTCGAATATCTACCAAAACAAATATCACAATAAGTGGTTCTCACACAAACAAAATGTAAACTATAAAAAATAAAAATGGGGATGGGAACCTTACACTAATCCATACAAACCAAACAATCTGATTATTTTATATAACAAAATGCAGGTCTCCTTGAAAAAGTTTTGATGCAATTTCAAAACGTACGTCGGAGATAGAGGAGTCTTAACTGGTTGATCACCAGAAAGGGTGGGACTTACCTAACAGCACCGGCTTAACACTATGTGAAGTGAACCCTGACTTGTTGTCACAGACTTTTATGTGCTGCAAACCCTTAGTGATCTGCTAGCCTGTTACATTTTTTATGAGATTAAAGTGTTACTTTGTATTCTGCACCTGTGGAGTCTTTTATATAGAGCGCATATACCTTGAGCTGTTAAAGATCTATTACACATGAGTGGAACAGCTCAGCTGTTAAGTTTGTGGAATAATCCCTAACGGTTTCACACTGGTCGCTTTTTTTCCTATGAGAATAACATCATGTATCATCATTACTAAAAACTGCATTTTTTCCATCAGTAAGAACTATTATAATCAGATTGTTTGGTTTGAATGGTTTAGTGTAAGGTTCACATCACCATTTTTAATTTTAGAATTACTTTTTACCTAGATTACGAGTTTTGCGTTAGAGGCTGTGTGGTGCTAACAAGCAGTTTTCTTTCACCGCTCACTTACCTGCAGCGCTGGTATTACGAGTTTTCAGAAACCCGTCGTTAAAAGACAAGAAGTGAACGTTGAGAAAAATTTTGCTCCTTACCGCACTCCAATACCAGCGCTGCTTAAGTCAGCGGTGAGATGGTGTAATGTGCTCGTGCACGATTTTCCCATAGGAATCAACGGGGAGAGCCGGCTGAAAAAAAAGTCAAACACCTGCAAAAGAGCAGCCTAAAACTCCTTAACGCAGCCCCATTGATTCCTATGGGGAAATAAAATTTATGTCTACACCTAATACCCTAACATGAACCCCGAGTCTAAACACCCCTAATCTTACACTTATTAACCCTAATCTGCCACCCCCGACATCGCCGCCACCTACATTATACTTATGAACCCCTAATTTGCTGCCCCCAACATCGCTGCCACCTACATTATATTTATTAACCCCTAATCTGCCGCCCCCAATGTCGCAGCCACCGACCTACACTTATTAACCCCTAATCTGCCGCCCCAATATTGCCGCCACTATAATAAACATATTAACCCCTAAACTGCCGCACTCCTGCCTCGCAAACATTAGTTAAATATTATTAACCCCTAATCTGCCGTCCCTAACATCGACACCACCTACCTACATTTATTAACCCCTAATCTGCCGCCCCCAACGTCGCCGCCACTATATTAAAGTTATTAACCCCTAAACCTAAGTCTAACCCTAAACCCAACACCCACTAACTTAAATATAATTTAAATAAATCTAAATAAATATTCCTATCATTAACTAAATTATTCCTAATTAAAACTAAATACTTACCTATAAAATAAACCCTAAACTAGCTACAATATAAATAATAGTTACATTGTAGCTAGTTTAGGATTTATTTTACTGGCAAGTTTGTATTTATTTTAACTAGGTAGAATAGTTATTAAATAGTTATTAACTATTTAATAACTGCCTAGCTAAAATAAATACAAATTTACCTGTAAAATAAAACCTAACCTAAGTTACACTAACACCTAACACTACACTATAATTAAATAAATTAACTAAATTAAATATAATTACCGAAATTAAATTCAATTAGCTAAAGTACAAACACAAACAAACACTAAATGACAGAAAATAATAAGCAAATTACAGAAATTTAAACTATTTACACCTAATCTAATAGCCCTATTAAAATAATAAAAAAAAAACTAAAATAAAAAAAAACCCTAGCCTAAACTAAACTACCAATAGCCCTTAAAAGGGCCTTTTGCGGGGCATTGCCCCAAAGTAATCAGCTTTTTTACCTGTAAAACAAAATACAAACAACCCCCCAACAGTAAAACCCACCACCCACACAACCAACCCCCAAATAAAATACTATCTAAAAAAACTAAGCTCCCCATTGCCCTGAAAAGGGCATTTGGATGGGCATTGCCCTTTTAGTTCTTTTGTCGCCCAAACCCTAATCTAAAAAATAAAACCCACCCAATATACCCTTAAGAAACCTAACACTAACCCCCTGAAGATCGACTTACCGGGAGACGTCTTCATCCAAGCCGGGCAAAGTGGTTCTCCAGACGGGCAGAAGTCTTCATCCAAGCCGGGCAGAAGTGGTCCTCCAGATGGGCAGAAGTCTTCATCCAAGCCGGGCAGAAGTGGTCCTCCAGACGGGCAGAAGTCTTCATCCAAGCCGGGCAGAAGTGGTCCTCCAGACGGGTAGAAGTCTTCATTCAGACGGCATCTTCTATTTTCATCCATCCGGCGCGGAGCGGGTCCATCTTCAAGACATCCGACATGGAACATCCTCTTCTGGCGACGACTAAAGCTGAATGAAGGTACCTTTAAGTGACGTCATCCAAGATGGCGTCCCTTAGATTCCGATTGGCTGATAGAATTCTATCAGCCAATCGGAATTAAGGTAGAAAAAATCCTATTGGCTGATGCAATCAGCCAATAGGATTGAGCTTGCATTCTATTGGCTGTTCCAATCAGTCAATAGAATGCGAGCTCAATCCTATTGGCTGATTGGATCAGCCAATAGGATTTTTTCTACCTTAATTCCGATTGGCTGATAGAATTCTATCAGCCAATCGGAATCTAAGGGACGCCATCTTGGATGACGTCACTTAAAGGTACCTTCATTCAGCTTTAGTCGTCGCCAGAAGAGGATGCTCCGCGTCGGATGTCGTGAAGATGGACCCGCTCCGCGCCGGATGGATGAAGATAGAAGATGCCGTCTGGATGAAGACTTCTGCCCGTCTAGAGGACCACTTCTGCCCGGCTTGGATGAAGACTTTTGCCCATCTGGAGGACCATTTCTGCCCGGCTTGGATGAAGATTTCTGCCCGTCTGGAGGACCACTTCACCCGGCTTGGATGAAGACGTCTCCTGGTAAGTCGATCTTCAGGGGGTTAGTGTTAGGTTTTTTTTAAGGGTGTATTGGGTGGGTTTTATTTTTTAGATTAGGGTTTGGGCGGCAAAAGAGCTAAATGCCCTTTTAAGGGCAATGCCCATCCAAATGCCCTTTTCAGGGCAATGGGGAGCTTAGGTGTTTTAGATAGTATTTTATTTGGGGGGTTGGTTGTGTGGGTGGTCGGTTTTACTGTTGGGGGGTTGTTTGTATTTTGTTTTACCGGTAAAAGAGCTGATTACTTTAGGGCAATGCCCCGCAAAAGGCCCTTTTAAGAGCTATTGGTAGTTTAGTTTAGGCTAGGGTTTTTTTTTTATTTTGGGGGGGCTTTTATTATTTTAATAGGGCTATTAGATTAGGTGTAATTAGTTTAAATTTCTGTAATTTAGTGTTTTGTTTATTTTTGTACTTTAGCTAATTTAATTTAATTTAGGTAATTGTATTTAATTTAGATAATTTATTTAATTGTAGTGTAGTGTTAGGTGTTAGTTTAACTTAGGTTAGGTTTTATTTTACAGGTAAATTTGTATTTATTTTAGCTAGGTAGTTATTAAATAGTTAATAACTATTTAATAACTATTCTACCTAGTTAAAATAAATACAAACTTGCCTGTAAAATAAAAATAAATCCTAAGCTAGCTACAATGTAACTATTAGTTATATTGTAGCTAGCCTAGGGTTTATTTTACAGGTAAGTATTTAGTTTTAAATAGGAATAATTTATTTAATGATAGTAATTTTTGTGGTTATCTATAAATTTAAAATATCTTTACTTTCTACTAAATATAATATACTAAATCTCTATGGTGAAACCACTAAAACCAACACAGATAAATTGTGAAATAAACTCCATGAGAGGGTCTCCATTATTTGCCAAACAGTTTATTTAGGAATCAATATATGTTAATAATAAGATAAATATTTAAAGGTATATATATATATAAATCTATTTTACAGCAACACAGTCCACATTTTAAGATACAGGGCAACTTACTACAAAAATCCCAATTTGTCCAATAATGCTAAAATAACATTAGGAATATACTTAGCCACATTTCCCAAAGTGTTCACCATCAGCCATCTTTCCAAGATAAGTAAGATAAGAAAAAGAGACAGAGGTTCTGGTGTTACAGTATTTTATACCCCAATTCAAAAGGGAGTGGCTTATCAAATGCCACTCAAAAAGCCATTGGGAGTGTCTCACCTAGACAGACACTAGAACAAAAGAAGTACTTGAATAAACCATTTATGTGAATTGCCAGTTATAAAATCTGTGAGCTATATTTCAATATTCCTGTGATAAAATGTCACCACATTCTCTCACTTTTCTTCTCCTATGTTGCCCCGTTTTCTAGTTATACCCACTAGTACAGAAGAACACAGTGGGAGCGAAAACCTTACAGGAAAAATTCTCCCACCATCCCTTAAGACTCGGCGATATGAGCTCTTCTGTACTTTCCTAGGACTGTCAATTCCTAGTCTAACTTTATACAATTCATTAGAAAAATTAATTTAAAATTATACATAGAAACACAAAATCCTATGCTAAACCCCATTAGCAACATTTATACAATGGTCTTTAAAATTGGGAAAAGTTCATGTATGAGTGTGTGAGTGTGGGTACACTAGATGGGTATGCGTGTAGTAAAAACATAATTTATGTAAGAACTTACCTGATAAATTCATTTCTTTCATATTAGCAAGAGTCCATGAGCTAGTGACGTATGGGATATACATTCCTACCAGGAGGGGCAAAGTTTCCCAAACCTTAAAATGCCTATAAATACACCCCTCACCACACCCACAATTCAGTTTAACGAATAGCCAAGAAGTGGGGTGATAAAAAAGTGCGAAAGCATATAAAATAAGGAATTGGAATAATTGTGCTTTATACAAAAAAATCATAACCACCACAAAAAAGGGTGGGCCTCATGGACTCTTGCTAATATGAAAGAAATGAATTTATCAGGTAAGTTCTTACATAAATTATGTTTTCTTTCATGTAATTAGCAAGAGTCCATGAGCTAGTAACGTATGGGATAATGACTACCCAAGATGTGGATCTTTCCACACAAGAGTCACTAGAGAGGGAGGGATAAAATAAAGACAGCCAATTCCTGCTGAAAATAATCCACACCCAAAATAAAGTTTAATAAAAAACATAAGCAGAAGATTCAGACTGAAACTGCTGCCTGAAATACTTTTCTACCAAAAACTGCTTCAGAAGAAGAAAATACATCAAAATGGTAGAATTAGTAAAAATATGCAAAGAGGACCAAGTTGCAACTTTGCAAATGTGATCAACCGAAGCTTCATTCCTAAACGCCCAGGAAGTAGAAACTGACCTGGTAGAATGAGCTGTAATCCTCTGAGGCGGAGTTTTACCCGACTCAACATAGGCAAGATGAATTAAAGATTTCAACCAAGATGCCAAAGAAATGGCAGAAGCTTTCTGGCCTTTTCTAGAACCGGAAAAGAGAACAAATAGACTAGAAGTCTTTCGGAAAGACTTAGTAGCTTCAACATAATATTTCAAAGCTCTAACAACATCCAAAGAATGCAATGATTTCTCCTTAGAATTCTTAGGATTAGGACATAATGAAGGAACCACAATTTCTCTACTAATGTTGTTGGAATTCACAACTTTAGGTAAAAATTCAAAAGAAGTTCGCAACACCACCTCATCCTGATGAAAAATCAGAAAAGGAGACTCACAAGAAAGAGCAGATAAATCAGAAACTCTTCTGGCAGAAGAGATGGCCAAAAGGAACAAAACTTTCCAAGAAAGTAATTTTAATGACCAATGAATGCATAGGTTCAAAGGGAGGAGCTTGAAGAGCTCCCATAACCAAATTCAAACTCCAAGGAGGAGAAATTGACTTAATGACAGATTTTATACGAACCAAAGCTTGTATAAAACAATAAATATCAGGAAGAATAGCAATCTTTCTGTGAAAAAGAACAGAAAGAGCAGAGATTTGTCCTTTCAAGGAACTTGCAGACAAACCCTTATCTAAACCATCCTGAAGAAACTGTAAAATTCTCGGTATTCTAAAAGAATGCCAAGAAAAAAGATGAGAAAGACACCAAAAAATATAAGTCTTCCAGACTCTATAATATATCTCTCTAGATACAGATTTACGAGCCTGTAACATAGTATTAATCACAGAGTCAGAGAAACCTCTTTGACCAAGAATCAAGCGTTCAATCTCCATACCTTAAAATTTAAGGATTTGAGATCCTGATGGAAAAAAGGACCTTGCGACAGAAGGTCTGGTCTTAACGGAAGAGTCCACGGCTGGCAAGAGGCCATCCGGACAAGATCCGCATACCAAACCTGTAAGGCCATGCCGGAGCTACCAGCAGAACAAACGAGCATTCCTTCAGAAGCTTGGAGATTACTCTTGGAAGAAGAACTAGAGGCGGAAAGATATAGACAGGATGATACTTCCAAGGAAGTGATAATGCATCCACTGCCTCCGCCTAAGGATCCCGGGATCTGGACAGATATCTGGGAAGTTTCTTGATTAGATGAGACGCCATCAGATCTATTTCTGGAAGTTCCCACATTTGAACAACCTGAAGAAATACCTCTGGGTGAAGAAACCATTCGCCCGGATGCAACGTTTGGCGACTTAGATAATCCGCTTCCCAATTGTCTACACCTGGGATATGAACCGCAGAGATTAGACAGGAGCTGGAATCCGCCCAAACCAAAAAAATTCGAGATATTTCTTTCATAGCCAGAGGACTGTGAGTCGCTCCTTGATGATGTATGCCACAGTTGTGACATTGTCTGTCTGAAAACAAATGAACGATTCTCTCTACAGAAGAGGCCAAAACTGAAGAGCTCTGAAAATTGCACGGAGTTCCAAAATATTTATCGGTAATCTCACCTCCTGAGATTCCCAAACTCCTTGTGCCGACAGAGATCCCCACACAGCTCCCCAACCTGTGAGACTTGTATCTGTTGAAATTACAGTCCAGGTCGGAAGCACAAAAGAAGCCCCCTGAATTAAATGATGGTGATCTGTCCACCACGTTAGAGAGTGTCGAACAATCGGTTTTAAAGATATAAATTGAAATATCTTTGTGTAATCCTTGCACCATTGATTCAGCATACATAGCTGAAGAGGTCGCATGTGAAAAACAAGCAAAGGGAATTGCGTCCAATGCAGCAGTCATAAGACCTAGAATTTCCATGCATAAGGTTACCGAAGGGAATGATTGTGACTGAAGGTTTCGACAAGCTGAAAACAATTTAGACGTCTCTTGTCTGTTAAAGACAGAGTCATGGACACTGAATCTATCTGGAAACCCAGAAAGATTACCCTTGACTGAGGAATCAATGAACTTTTTGGTAAATTGATCCTCCAACCATGATCTTGAAGAAACAACACAAGTCGAATCGCATGAGATTCTTTGAATGAGAAGACTGAGCAAATACCAAGATAATCGTCCAAATAAGGAAATACAAAAACCCTGTTCTCTGAATACAGAAAGAAGGGCACCGAGAATCTTTGAAAAAAATTCTTGGAACTGAGGCTAGGCCAAACAGTAGAGCCACAAAACTGGTAAAGCTTGTCTAAAAAGAGAATCTCAAACACTAAAAGTGATCTGAATGAATCGGAATATGCAGATACACATCCTGCAAAACTATTGTAGACATAGAATGCCCTTGCTAAACAAAAGGCAGAATAGTCCTACAGTAACAGTAACCATCTTGAATGTTGGTATACCTACCAAAAACTGCTTCAATATTGATAGATCCGGAACTGGTCTGAAGGAATTGACCTTCTTTGGTACAATGAAGAGATAAAATAAAACCCTAGCCCCTGTTCCAGAACTGGAACTGGCATAATTACTCCAGCCAACTCTAGATCTGAAACACATTTCAGAAATGCTGAGCCTTGCTGTGTTAACTGGGACACGGGAAGAAAAAAATCTCTTAGCAGGAGGCCTTAACTGAAGCCAATTCTGTACCTTTCTGAAACAATGTTCTGAAACCAGAGATTGAGAACGGAATTGATCCAAACTCCTTTGAATAAAACGTAATCTGCCCCATACCAGCTGAACTGGAAAAAAGGGCCGCACCTTCATGGGTACTTAGGAGCTGACTATAGGTTTCTATAAGGCTTGGATATATTCCAAACTGGAAATAGTTTCCAAACTGAAACCGCTCCTGAGGATGAAGGATCAGGCTTTTGCTCCTTATTATGAGAAAAAGAACGAAAAAATGATTATTACCCTGGAAAGAAAGGGAAAAACAAAGTTAACTTTAGAAGACATATCAGCATTCCAAGTTAAATCCATAAAGCTTTTCTAGCTAAAATAGCTAGAGACATATACCTGACATCAACTCAAATGATATCAAAAGATGGTATCACCAATAAAATTATTAGCATGTTATAGAATAAAAATAATGCTATAAAATTATGATCTGTTACTTGTTGCGCTAAAACTTCTAACCAAAAAGATGAAGCTGCAGCAACATCTGGTAAAAATATAGCAGGTCTAAGAAGATTACCTAAACATAAGTAAACTTTTCTTAGAAAGGATTCAATTTTCTTATCTAAAGGATCCTTAAATTTAGTACTATCTGCCGTAAGAATAGTAGTACATTTTAGCAGGAATAGAGACAGCCCCAAACCTTAGGGATTTTGTCCCAAAAAACTCTAATCTGTCAGATGGCACAGAATATAATTGCTTAAACGTTTAGAAGGAGTAAAAGAATTACCCAAATTATTCCATTCCCTGGAAATTACTTCAGAAAAAGCATCAGGGAGATTAAACACTTCTGGAATAAATACAGGAGATTTAAAAAACCCTATTTAAACGTTTAGATTTAGTATCAAGAGGACCAGAATCCTCTATATCTAAAGCAATTAATACGTCTTTAAATAAAGAACGAATAAATTCCATCTTGAACAAATAAAAAGATTTAACAGCATCAACCTCTGAGACAGAAACTTCTGAACCAGAAGAACCATTATCAGTATCAGAACGATGATGTTCATTTAAAAATTCATCTGAAAAAAAGAGAAGTTTTAAAAGACTTTTATGTAAACTAGAAGGAGAAATAACAGACATAGCCTTCTAAATGGATTTAAAAAATAAAATCTCTTATGTTTATCAGGAACACTCTGAAAATTAAATGTTGACGGAACAGCAACAGGTAATATAACAGTACTAAAGGAAATTTTATCTGCATTAATAAGTTTGTCATGACATGCAATACAAACAACAGCTGGAGAAACAGGTACCAAAAATTTATAGCAGATACACTTAGCTTGGTAGCTCCAGCCCCGGGCAGTGATTTTCCTCAAGTAACTTCTGACTCAGTTGCAACGTGGAACATCTTGCAATATGTAATAGAAAAAACAACATATAAAGCAAATTGATCAAAATCCTTAAATGACAGTTTCAGGAATGGGAAAAAAATGCCGGTGAACAAGCTTCTAGCAACCAGAAGCAATAAATAATGAGACTTAAATAATGTGGAGACAAAAGCGACGCCCATATTTTTTTAGCGCCAAACAAGACGCCCACATTATTTGGCGCCAAAATGCCTTTTGGCGCCAAAAATGACGCCACATCCGGAACGCCGACATTTTTGGCGCAAAATAACGTCAAAAAAATGACGCAACTTCCGGCGACACGTATGACGCCGGAAACGGAAAATAATTTTTGCGCCAAAAAAATCCGCGCCAAGAATGACGCAATAAAATGAAGCATTTTCAGCCCCCGCGAGCCTAACAGCCCACAGGGAAAAAAGAGTCAAATTTTTGAAGGTAAGAAAAAAAGATTAATTCAAATGCATTATCCCAAATATGAAACTGACTGTCTGAAAAATAAGGAAAGTTGAACATTCTGAGTCAAGGCAAATAAATGTTTGAATACATATATTTAGAACTTCATAAACAAAGTGCCCAACCATAGCTTTAGAGTGTCACAGAAAATAAGATTTACTTACCTCAGGACACTCATCTACATGTTTGTAGAAAGCCAAACCAGTACTGAAACGAGAATCAGCAGAGGTAATGGTATATATAAGAGTATATCGTCGATCTGAAAAGGGAGGTAAGAGATGAATCTCTACGACC
This sequence comes from Bombina bombina, assembly GCF_027579735.1. Taxonomy (NCBI): domain Eukaryota; kingdom Metazoa; phylum Chordata; class Amphibia; order Anura; family Bombinatoridae; genus Bombina; species Bombina bombina. The sequence continues at coordinate 1,467,261,705 of NC_069499.1, read as the reverse complement.
GATAACAGAGAACCTATGAAATAGACCCCGTAGAAGGAGATCACTGCATTCAAAATAGGCAATACTCTCCTCACATCCCTCTGACATTCACTGCACGCTGAGAGGAAAACCGGGCTCCAACTTGCTGCGGAGCGCATATCAACGTAGAATCTAGCACAAACTTACTTCACCACCTCCATCGGAGGCAAAGTTTGTAAAACTGAATTGTTGGTGTGGTGAGGGGTGTATTTATAGGCATTTTAAGGTTTGGGAAACTTTGCCCCTCCTGGTAGGAATGTATATCCCATACGTCACTAGCTCATGGACTCTTGCTAATTACATGAAAGAAATCTTTATTAATAAAGTGTGAATTGTGCCTGTAAAACAAAAGTTATAATGGTTCACTGAAGTTCTTTGTTGTCATCTTTTGGCATCTGGTCCTTGCTTTTGGCATCTGGTCCTTGCTTATGCTTTACCAAATCTCTCTCTTTGAACCACTTTGTTTTTTCCAAGACCCTCAAAGGAATGAAAAAAAGATTAAAACCAGGCATATATTTACTTCACTCTACAACACTCCATCTGCAGTAGAAACCACATTCACAGTTATTAACTTCAAGTTGGAAAGTGCCTCTGTTATTGCATCATCCCACTCGCACCCTTACTTAACTTATGTTGCTTGATTTATATGATTATTTACCCCTTTATGCTATATATATATATATATATATATATATATATACCGTATATATATATCAAAATAATATATATTATTTTGGCCTAATGCACCATTTTACATCTCCATTGTGATACATTATACTTATTTAATTTGTCCAACGCCACCATCATAGCTTCATGATAAGATCAGTCCTGAAGACACCTGAAAAAAAACAATCTATAATATGTGTTATTGGGGAAAAACTGGAAGGAAAGGTGAGAAGCCTTCTATCTTCATTGGTTTTCTTCCTGCAAGATAAGACTTCAGACAGTTTACATAGAAATGGTATTGCATGTGGCCTCCCAAAACTAATCACAATGGAGGTATCTGTTATTGTTTTTTTAGAAAGAGAATGCATCAATTAACTATACATTCTAAATATTGGCATTTAAAACTTAATAATGAAAAACACCTAAAATTATTAATTGAACTTAAAACTAAAGTACACATTACACGATACAAATGTACTGCAAACAAATATGCTTATAAACAAAAATGCATGATTTAATTTGAGCCCTCCAGCTCTGTCAGTTGCTTCTTTAGAAACCCAATTTGATCTCTCATTCTCCTGTTTTTTTGTTTGAGTTCCCAATAACTTAAGTTGGCCTTATTGTTCATCTCATTTGACCTCAGCCTCCAATTTTTATACTTATTTTCTCCTCTGTTAATATCACCATTTAAATTCCTGTCTCTCCAGTTTGCTGTATTTGATCCTCTACTATTCTGATATCCCCAAACATGTCTCCTGTTGCCCCTCTCTGATTCCTGCCTGTGAATAGTCAGATTGTTCTCCATTGACTGCTTCACTGCAGAAATTGCCTTAATGGTGTATGGGTGATAATTCCACCACTTCTCAGCTCTAGTGAGCACCATGGGGCCCATTTATCAAAGGGCTTGCGGACCTGATCCGACACTGCGGATCAGGTCCGCAAGACCTCGCTAAATGCGGAGAGCAATACGCTCTCCACATTTAACATTGCACCAGCAGCTCACAAGAGCTGCTGGTGCAACGCCGCCCCCTGCTGACTCGCGGCCAATCGGCCGCCAGCAGGGAGCTGTCAATCAACCCGATCGTATTCGATCGGGTTGATTTCCGGCGGTTCCTGTCCGCCTGCTCAGAGCAGGCGGACAGGGTTATGAAGCAGCGGTCTTTAGACCGCTGCTTCATAACTTGTGTTTCTGGCGAGTCTGAAGACTCGCCAGAAACACGGCCCTTCAAGTTCCATACGGAGCTTGATAAATGGGCCTGTTTATCTAGGTTTGTGGAGTTTGGATCATACAGCTTTACAAACTCCTGACATTTTCTGGGGAGAGCTTCAAGTACCCTCTGTATGTGAGCTGGTGACCCCCAAACCATTTGGGTCTGTGGCTGGCGCAGCACACCCCAGAATAAAACTATTTTTGCTACTTCAAATGGCCCATCTAGAGGTCTCATGGTAATTTCACTAATCTCTTTTTCTAGACTAGTAAAATTGAAAAAGGTTTTAGCTATCCTGCCAAACTGATCACATATGCTTGAATTGAATCCTAATAACCTGTTGGCATAGGGGCCCATGGCATCTTGAAGCAATTTTGTCCATTCCGGCATGCTCATACCTAATTTTATGGCTTTTTCAGTTCCCTTGTGAAACCAATGTGAAAAGTTATTAAAGCTGTTTGTGGGGATTGTGCCCCACCATTTCTTAAAAATGTCTTTATCTGCTACAGTCATTGGCCTAGTCTGATTTGAAAAACCTGTAGGAACTTTCAGGTTGTTAAAATTCTCAGATATTATGACAGGGGCAATTGGAACAGAACTTGTTTTTTTAGTGGGGCTCATTTGCATTTTATCTTGTTTTATTACTTGTTTTGGCTCTTTCCTTTGTGGCAGTAAGTGATCACTATCTGCATTGTTCCCAGAAATATCACTAATTATTTTTTCTTCTTGTTTTATTTTCATTTGTAACTCAGTAATTTTGTTTGAGTATTCGTTTCTGCTGTGTTCTGTTAATTTTAATTGACGTTGTAATTTACTGATCTGTATGGTGTTAGTTAAAGCAGAAAGCTTAATACAATCTCTGTCAGTCTGTGTGTTATCTAACTTTAATTTAAGGTCTTTATTTTGCTCTGTCAGGTCTCCAATAATGTTCGTTAATCCCTTTATTGTTGAAATCACTGCCTGCGCTATCATACATTTTCTTTTATTATTATTAATCTTTTTAAGAGTTAATACCTGTGTTAGTATATCTAAACACTTTCACACTTGTGGTTTTTAGCTTCTGGGAAGAGGAATGGACCATTATATTTATGAATGTAATTGTTAAAGTAATCACAGATTTCCTGTGAAATATAGTTTTTTCCAGACATTTTTAACAGATAGCCGTTAGAACTAAAATAAAAATAATATATATATAAATATATATATATATATATATATATTATATATATATATATATATATATATATATATATATATATATATATATATATATATATATATATATATATATATATATATATATATATATACACACACATATACATATACATATATATATATTTATATATACACCAGAATAGTGTGTCTCTCACAGCATAGTAGTTTTTTTTTTTTTTTTTTTTTTAAATGTTAACACAGGATGTACAAGATACCATTGAGATGCTAATTTTACACAACAAAGGACATAGCAGTTAAGCCATCTAGAAGGGGTAGTAATTAGATCTGTTTATAAGCAGGTCAGCATTCCAGCAGAGGTGGTAATATAGTTAAATTTAGTTTTTCTAACCACTGCTCATTATTCTTTATTTTAAATCTGGGGAACAGACTTAGAATAGTGTGTCTCTCACAGCATAGTTTGCCAGACTATTTTACCTGACCCAAATGCAAGGAATTATCATATCTATAGGGCAATGAAACACCAGACTAAACAGAAATTAAGCAGAACAAAATAAAAATAAATAAATATTGTTCTCTTTTAAAAGGTGTAAACCATCAATAATACTAACCTAAATAAAATAAATAAACAAAGCAAAGCAAGGAATCCTTTTTACTGATATTTTCCCAAATTGAGGAAAAATTATAAAAATATTGTAAGTACAGGAAGTTTCTATATAACTTTTGAAATGCTAATTTCAACTGTAGTTTTGGTTCCAGGATCTGCTTTGTTACCCAAACAAAGGTTACACCTATTTGTATTCCATACAAACTTAATTAAAAAATGGAAATGGAAGAAGAAGGAGGGAAAAACAAAATATGCTTTAAACTGCTTATGGCTTAGCATATTCCCAAAATTAAACTGTAATTTCTTAAAGGGACACTGAACCCAAATTTTTTTCTTTCATGATTCAGATAGAGCATGCAATTTTAAGCAACTTTCTAATTTACTTCTATTATCAATTTTAATTCGTTCTCTTGCTATCTTTATTTGAAAAAGAAGGCATCTCAGCTAAGGAGCCAGCAAATGTTTGCTTCAGGACCATGGACAGCACTTGTTTATTGGTGCTGACTAATCAGCAAGGACAACCCAGGTTGTTAACCAAAAATGGGCCGGCATCTAAACTTACATTCTTGCTTTTCAAATAAACATACCAAGAGAATGAAGAACATTTGATAATAGGAGTAAATTAGAAAGTTGCTTAAAAATGCATGCTCTATGTGAATCACGAAAGAAAATTTTTGAGTACAGTGTCCTTTTAAATTTAATTTCTACACAATTTCCCATACAATTCAGAATGAAATTTATGTATAGGGCAAGCTACAGCTCTGGGTGTAACACATTCACAGAAATGAATCCTTTGTAAAAAAAAAAAAAAAAAAAAAAATGTGCAAGAAAATTACAATCTTTATAAAATGGACATTATATTCGATTTATAAAGGAGCAGAAGTCAATCACTTTAACCTTACTATGGCAGCTATTAAATAGTACTGTAAAGCTTTTGTTTGTAAAAACATTTAGATGGGACCAACACAACACATGTCTCTAAAATTCATTAGATTTTTACCGAAAACAAAAATTCTAAACTATTTTACTCTCAAATTAATTGTTTAAAATCCATGCGGTGACCAATAAAAAAACAAAACACACACATGTCTAGCAGGGACAACTGATAGAAAACTGGCTCAACAATAAGAAGTATCCAGTTTCCAAAAACAAGAAAAATACAAGAGTTAAAGGGACAGTCTAGTATAAATTTTTATTATTCAGACAGGACTTTTAATTTTAATCAATTTACCAATTTACTTCCATCATCAAACTTGCTTTTTTTCTCTTGGTATTCTAAGTTTAAGCCAAACATAGGTAGGCTCATATGCTAATTTCTAAGCCTTTGAGGGCTGCCTCTTATCACATGCTTTTTAAATCTCTTTTCAACACAAAGAGACAGAAAGTACACATGGGCCATATAGATAACACTGTGTTCAGGCACAGGAGTTATTTAAGATTTAGCAAGCTACAAACAATCTATAAAAACTAATATCTTATACAACAGGCCTGCTGAAACCAACCACTAATGTCACCACAATTTTATTTAGATTTATTTAAATTATATTTAAGTTAGTGGGTGTTAAGTTTAGGGTTAGACTTAGGTTTAGGGGTTAATAACTTTAATATAGTGGTGGCGACGTTGGGGGCGGCAGATTAGCGGTTAATAAATGTAGGTAGGTGGCGGCGATGTTAGGGACGGCAGATTAGGGGTTAATAATATTTAACTAATGTTTGTGAGGCGGGAGTGCGGCGGTTTAGGGGTTAATATGTTTATTATAGTGGCGGCGACGTTGGGGGCGGCAGATTAGGGGTTAATAAGTGTAAGTAGGTGGCGGCGACATTGGGGGTGGCAGATTAGGGGGTAAAAATATAATGTAGGTGTCGGCGATGTTGGGGGCAGCAGATTAGGGGTTCATAAATATAATGTAGGTGGCGGTGGTGTCCGGAGCGGCAGATTAGGGGTTAAAAAATTTTTTTTAGTATTTGCGATGCGGGAGGGCCTCGGTTTAGGGGTTAATAGGTAGTTTATGGGTGTTAATGTACTTTTTAGCACTTTAGTTATGAGTTTTATGCTACAGCGTTGTAGTGTAAAACTCATAACTACTGACTTTAAAATGTGTTAGGACTCTTGACAGGGTAGGCTGCACTGCTCACTTTTTGGCCTCCCAGGACAGTCTCGTAATATCAGCGCTATGGAAGTCCCATAGAAAAAAGACTTTACGAAGTTTACGTAAGTTGTTTTGCGGTAAGGCCAAAGAAGTGTGTGGTCACCCTAAACCTGCAAGACTCGTAATACCAGCGGGCGTAAAAAAGCAGCGTTAGGACCTCTTAATGCTGCTTTTTTACCCTAACGCACAACTCGTAATCTAGCCATTTGTTTGCAGAAATATAATTATATGAGAAAAATTACATATTTGTGTCATTTGATGTGGTGTAAATAGCAGCATGGGAGTCATTGTTTCCTAAACATGTGTATACATGTGTATACGTGTGTATTTATGTGTCGATATGTGTAAATACGTATGTGCACACACACATACATATATACACATATAAACACATACATACAGGGCTCCCCGCTCTCCATTCACTATATTCTCCTGCAACTTACATGTGCAATTGACCCCTCATTTGAAAGGGCAAATCTTTCTAATGAGGTGTCACTTGTCCCTCTAGACCAAACAGGTGGGGGGATAGGGGCTTTGTTAGAGCCCCCTTCCCCTCAGGTTAAAAGCATATTTAATATTACTGCAGGTAATTGCCATTTTTACGGCAATCACCTGCAACTTAAAGGGGCAAGTGACCCCTCATTTGAAAGGACAGATGCTCCTCTTTCATTTTAAGTGGTGTGGAGGCTGAGACATGGGCTTCCAAAGCCTTCTTTGCCAGCCCCCTGGCTAGCTGTCCCTGTTTACCTTGCCCCCTTGTGACCTACCACAGGTCCCGGAGGTGACATCACAAGGCCTACAGGGAAGAGACATTGATGGAGGAAGGAGTTGCAGTCTCTTTTTCCCATCTGCAGTGCAGGGGTCCCCATGATCTAGATTAGAATGGGAACCCCCTGGATGACGAACCTGTGTTAATCATTGGCACTGCAGGACAGATGTGTATAAGAAGGATGCCTCGCCATGCGCATCTAAGAGATTAAAGGGACACTAAAGCCAAATTTTTTCTTTAATAATTCAGATAGAGCACGACATTTTAAGCAACTTTCTAATTTACTCCTATTATCAATTTTTCTTCGTTCTCTTGCTATCTTTATTTAAAAAGCAGGAATGTAAAGCTTAAGAGCCGGCCCATTTTTAGTTGAGAGCCTAGGTTATGCTTGCTTATTGGTTAGCTAAATGTAGCCACCAAAAAGCAAGCGCTATCCAGGGTGCTGAACCTAAAATGAGCTGGCTCCTAAGCGTTACATTCCTGCTTTCTAAATAAAGATAGCAAGAGAACGAAGGAAAATTGATAGTAGGAGTAAATTAGAAAGTTGCTTAAAATGTCATGCTCTATCTAAATCATGAAAAAAAAATTGGCTTTAGTATCCCTTTAAAGGGATAGAAAGGTAAAAATCTAAATGTGCACAAGTGCATTTCAGTTTTACATAGAAGCATTTTTGCAATATAATTCCATTAGCAATACTGTTTTTCAGTGGCATATGTAGATATGCTGTGCGTGCTATGTATTCAAGCTCAGACAGTTGGCAGTGGTGTATATTTCATCTCTGAAGACCTAATTTGTGTCATACAAGTCACAGCTGACTAAGAATGTTTGAATACTTTTGCACAGACCCTCATAGCATATGCGCGTATGCCGCTGAAAAACAGTAATACATTTTAGAAGAAGCATTTTTCCTAATGGAAATATATTGCAAAAATGCTTCTATTTAGAATTGAAATGCACAGTGTATATTTCAGTTTAGACCTTTCTATCCCTTTAAGCACTTTGGTAATAGAAATTGTCTTCTATATTCTTCACTAAACAACACTGTGTTGTCTCTCATTCTATTTATGTGACCTTGTCTGCACATGTAATCAAATTAAAGTGTGCAGTTGTTTAAGTTTTGCTTTTTCTGTCACAGACGGATCGCTGCTGAACGAGCTGTCCTGGCCATCTTCTCTAGCTGTGGTAGTGGTTTCGTTCTCTGGCCTGATCACCTTCATCTTCCTCATGCTGGCTTGTCTTTGCTGCAAGAAAGGGGACATTGGCTTCAAGGTAGGAACCAAGGAGAAGATTTGAGGGTGCATTGATAAGTGGCATAAACAGAGAAAACACTGAGTACAGTTAACCTGCTGCTTTTTTGTTTTTGTTTTGCTTTGTAATGACTAAAAAAAAAATTCCATTACCAAAACATGCACATTATTTTTGTATGCAGACTTTCTGTAAACTGTATTAGCTTGATGTTAAAGGAACTGGCACTATAACATTTTCTCCCTTTAATATATTCAAAATTATCCATTTTATCTGATGGAGCGTATTAAATTGATTACAATTTGCTCCTTTACCTTTATTTTGTCATTTTAAATATCTGCTTTTGACCATTGAAACCGCCATTTAAACTGAAACTTTCAATACTACATTATGTAAACAAGAGGCAGCTGCAAAATCAACTTCCCAGTGCATATGTGTGTGTGTGTTTTTTATGGGGGGGGGGGGTGTTGTAGAAATACATTGAGCCCCTATCAGCTGTTTGAGTACATTGTCCCTTTAAAGGACCACTTAATACAGTAGAAATCAATAATTAACAAATACACAATTAAAAGACAATGCAATACCGCTTACTTTGAATTTGAAATGAGCAGTTGAATATTTTCTGTCAAATGTCAAAGTTAATCCAATTTCCTTCCCCCTGTATCATGCGACAGCCTTCAGACAATCACAAAGTGCATATATATGTATATATTGTGCACATTTGCACATGCTCATTAGGTGCTGGAGCCTCGGAAAGTGTGCATACAAAAATAATGTGCATGTTTTGGTAACGGAATTTTTTTTTTTTAAATTGCATGCTTTATCTGAATCATATTTTACTTTATTTTTTACTTTAGTGGTCCTTTAAGCCTGGGTATGCAGTTTTCATTAAAAATAGGATTTCCTGTGGTTGTAAAGAGTTTACACCAGTAGGATGGCTGCGTTTTTTTAATGGGCTAATACTGAGAACTCTCGGTCACCAGTTGCAAAACCTGACACGACAAATTAGCCTTTAATCCTTTTGAGTTCAATAAATTTAGTACCATGAGCCTTGCCAACAACAGCTATTAACAGCTGGTTATTATCAGAAAACAAATCTGAGGCCTCTGCCCTACTTTGAATCTCCTTAAAGTAAGATGTACTACAGTATATATATATATATATATATATGTTGAAATAAATTAATGGTATCTAAGACTCTCTATCACCTAGATTACGAGTTTTGCGTTAGGAGGGGTGCGGTACTAACGAGCAGTTTAAGCTCACCGCTCACTTGCAGACAGCGCTGGTATTACGGGTTTTTAGAAACCCGGCGTTAACAGCAAAAAAGTGAGCAAAGAGCAAAATTTTGCTCCACATCTCACCTCAATACCACGCTGCTTACGTTAGCGGTGAGCTGGTAAAACATGCTTGTGCACGATTTCCCTATAGGAATCAATGGGGGAGAGCCGGCTGAAAAAAACCTAACACCTGCAAAAAAGCTCCTAAAGCAGTCCCATTGATTCCTATGGGGAAATACTTTTTATGTCTACACCTAACACCGTAACATGAACCCCGAGTCTAAACACCCCTAATCTTACACTTATTAACCCCTAATCTGCCGCCCCCGACATCGCCGACACCTGCATTATATTATTAACCCCTGATCTGCCGCTCCGGACACCGCCGCCACCTACATTATAGTTATTAACCCCTAATCTGCCACCCCTGACATCGCCGACACCTGCATTATATTATTAACCCCTGATCTGCTGCTCCGGACACCGCTGCCACCTTCATTATACTTATTAACCCCTAATCTGCCGCCCCCAATGTCGCCGCAACCTAACTGCATTTATTAACCCCTAATCTGCCGCCCACAACGTCGCCACCACTATAATAAAGTTATTAACCCCTAAACCTAAGTCTAACCCTAACACCCCCTAACTTAAATATAATTACAATAAATCTAAATAAAATTACTACAATTACCTAAATAATTCCTATTTAAAACTAAATACTTACCTATAAAATAAACCCTAAACTAGCTACAATATAACTAATAGTATTATATTATTATTATAATGTATTTAATGTAGTTAATTTATTTAATTATAGTTTAGTGTTAGGTGTAATTGTAACTTAGGTTAGGTTTTATTTTACAGGTAAATGTGTCTTTATTTTAGCTAGGTAGTTTATTAAATAGTTAATAACTATTTAGTAACTATTCTACCTAGTTAAAATGAATACAAACTTGCCTGTAAAATAAAAATAAACCCTAAACTAGAAACAATGTAACTATTAGTTATATGGTAGCTAGTTTAGGGTTTATTTTATAGGTAAGTATTTAGTTTTAAATAGGAATTATTTAGGTAATTGTAGTAATTTTATTTAGATTTATTGTAATTATATTTAAGTTGGGGGAGTTAGGGTTAGGGTTAGACTTAGATTTAGGGGTTAATACATTTAATATAGAGGCGGCAACGTTGGGGGCGGCAGATTAGGGTTAATAAATGTAGGTAGGTGTCGGCGATGTTAGGGACGGCAGATTAGGGGTTAATAATATTTAACTAGTGTTTGCTATGCAGGAGTGCGGCGGTTTAGGGGTTAATATATTTATTATAGTGGCGGCGATGTCAGGTTCGGCAGATTAGGGGTTAAAATATTTATTTTAGTGTTTGCGATGTGGGGGGCCTCGGTTTAGGGGTTACTAGGTAGTTTATTGGTGTTAGTGTACTTTTTAGCACTTTAGTTAAGAGTTTTATGCTACGGCGTTGTAGTGTAAAACTCTTAACTACTGACTTTAAAATGCGGTACCAGGCTTGACAGGAGAGGCAGTACCGCTCACTTTTGGTCAGACTCGTAATACCGGCGCTATGCAAGTCCCATTGAAAATATAGGATACGCAATTGACGTAAGTGGATTTGCAGTATTTCCGAGTCTGGCCAAAAAAGTGAGCGGTGAGCCTGTCATTTCAAGACTCGTAATACCAGCGGGCGTTAAAAAGTAGCGTTGGGACCGGCCAACGCTGCTTTTAAGCCTAACGCACAACTCGTAGTCTAGCCGTATATTTCTTTATATATTCACAATTATTTACAGTAAAGCCATGAGAACTACTCTGTAAAACATGAGAAACTAAAAAAAAAAAGTTCTCTAAGGGGGCGCTCACAAAATCTATTTTTTGGTTGAAGAATCTTTAATCGATGTATAAAACGATCAATGAAATTCCAAAAAAAAACAATAGATAAACTTTAAAGTCTCCAAGGTATCTTCCACTTCGTTCTCTGGACCCAAGGAAAGGAATCACTGAAAGTCATAGCATAAGTGCTGATCCTTCATGTTGTCACTCTGAATCCTTAACCAACTATATATATAAGCATATATAAAACATATCTCCCCTTCAAACCTTTCAATAAACTCACTACACAAAGAGCTGGGTATAAAACCAAATAAAGATTACATTTATTTGTAATAAGAAATTTTATCAACATTTAAACTTGGCTTCATAAGCCTTAATCTATGGTGGTGGCAAGCAGTGCCCTAAGAACTAACCCCATTAGGCCAGAGGTCACAACCCCTGAAGGAAGGCTTATTGAATGGATAGGGGGGAACGGCCTAGCAAGGACCCTGCCCACGAGCATGAGTACAGACACCCTGGGGATATTCAGCCAGCAGACCTGCGGGGCGGAGGAACCCCCCAGGGCATGGCCTGGGAGACGTTATCCCCAACTGTCACCCTTCCGGACTCTGTACTTTGACATTGTAGAGCCGTGACCTCCCGCTACTAAGAGATCATGACCCATTTTGCATAAAAGAATGACGGGGAAGCTCCAGCCTCTAAGGCGTGGGGTAATGAGCCCTGCAGCAAACTACCTTTGGGAGCTCCATACCTTAATACCTAAGGGTTTACTAAGACTAGGCCAATTAACCCTATCCCTGCCTTTTGCCTCTAACCAGCAACCGAAAGGAAGCCATCTAACAGCCTGATGCCACCACCTCACACAACTTAAACATGTAGGGAAAGGGCGGGAGGGGAAAACTTCCAGGCTGTAGTCACCAGGAGAAAGAGGCAGAACCCTTGCTCCCTGGGCATAAATCTGGTAAGCTAAACCCACCCCTAACTTTGCAACATAGTTGCTAACTTAACTCCAACTAAGGTTCATCCTTTCCATTAGAGGGCCAAGCACTTAATTTCATTCCAGTACACTGGCTACCTTACACTACCAAAAAAATAAAAAAAAAAGGACACCAACATTGCACAATACTATAGAGACTAAAAAATACTGTATAAATAATATGCATACAGAGCTAAACTAACATTTAGGGAGGAACTCAGAAGTGTAGGAAAGGCAGGATGGCATTCACTGTACCCAGCTGACTGGTCCTCTCCACAACCTGTGCACCTGCAAAAACTGCCAAAAAAATATTGTAGCAGTAAAAGTATTTATTATTTGCAATGCATTTTTCAGCAAAAACAAAATAATAGTCCCAATAAAAGGCTGCAGAGAAAGGCAGTGCTGGCAGGCTAAAGAGAGAGGTCTGCATAAGGAAGAAAATAGAGGCATGGACGAAGAGTATGCAGAGAGTAGCCTTGTGAAGGAAGAGAGCTGAGAGAGTGGTGTTGAGAAAAAAATGCTGGTCTGAGGACACCATGACAAAGACAAAAAAGCATGGGGACTTAGTGACTTGGGTGAAGAGATATTAGTCTCAAGATGATGAAGTGCTAAGGAACTGTGCATAAGGAGAGGGCTGCTTCGTGGAAACACATTTCAGAAAAAGAAAATGTTCTCAAAGAGAATGGTTGTGGAGTCAGTGGAATACAACCTAACTGAAGGAGAATACAGAAAGAAACACACAGAGAACAATTAAAAAAGAGAGAGTAGTTTTAAAGAAGGCAGGCAGTATGAAAGGAAATCACATTCCACTTCACAGGGGTAGAACTCACTAAATTATCTAATAAAAGGGAAGGAACCAGGAAATCCCAGAGAGATGAGCGATGCTTACCATAGAACGTACTGAAGCTCTCTCGGATACGAAATCTCATATGGGAGAGAGAAGGTAACTGGAGAACCCCTGGGGCTGATATAAAGGCTCCGTATGCATTAAATCCAAATTAGACTGCAATGTTTTCATTACAATTTAACTTGATTTTGTCTATATTTTAGTATATATTACTTTTCTGTTAGTTAAAATAAGTGTATCGTGAATTTTGAGCAAACTTCACCGGCATACTGCTAGCAAGACAAATCAGTGAGACCAGTGTGTTTAAAATGCTTTAAAAATTTCACAAAACTTGTGAGAGAGCTTCAGACATACTCTGGGAACTCCTTTGTTAAGCCCAGGGAACTGCCCTGCCCCTCCCACCTTCTGAAACTGTCAGTTTACAATGGAGAAAATACAAAGTGCAATGTAATTTGTAAAAGATACACAGAAATATACAAAGTATGATTCTAAGTTAATAAAATAACATAGAAACTTTCAAAGCATAATCAGAATGTGTAAAATCACTGCTAGATCAAAATTTAAATGTAATAATATACAAATGAGAAAGTGGGGTGGGTGCTAGGAGGGGTGGCAGTGTGAGGGGGGGAGGGTGACGGCGCAGCAGCCAGGCCAATGTTTCTTGTCAGCTGAATAGTTTAATTTTTGCAGAGTGATCTGTAGTGGTCTGTGAACCGTTAGGCAGCATAAGTAAATTATTTGAAAGTTGTATACAGGGCTAAAGTTTTTGTGGGATTTATATACTGCTCCAAATGCCTTTTTTTTTTACACAGAGCACTTAATACCAGCTAAACCTCAGGAGTATCATGTGCAAACAAAAGAAAAACAAAAGTAATACCTCTAATTTGTTAGGTATATTCATTCTGCTGCCAGTTAAAACATTTGTTTCAAGCAAAGTCTGCAGATATTACCGGTTGCAGACTAGGGGAGGAGGCTAGGGGAGGAGGCTAAGTGTGGTTACCTAGGTAACTAGAAAGAGTCCCCCTAGTAACAAAAGTCAGTTATCAGAGTGATTACACTTTTTTTTTTAAACTTCATGTGTGTTATGTTCTGCCACTTGTTAAGCCCACTCCCCAGACCCCATCCCTGCTCCTGCCCCACCACATATCACACTTTTGCTCAGTGGGGGGGCTCTTGGATTGAATTGTTGGGAGGTATGCAGCGGTATTAGTGAGTACACGTGAATGCTTAATATCGCTCCACTTGTAATCTGGCCCACAATAAGCTAAATCTGATGCTTTCTACAGTTCAAAGTGACTGTATAGCTACAGTCCTATCACTATTAAATGCTGCACTTAAGACTAAGTGACAGGAGCGAGCTGCACTTAGTGCTATGGCGCGGTCGGGCCGGGCTGTGACTATACAGCTGGCCCGATGCGCTGACTAAAAATAACAGACCCGCTCAGCAGAGAGCAGAGAGCGGGTCTGTAAAAGCGCCGTATTTTAGCAAATTAAACGGTAAAAAATGCTTTTATGGCTATAGCACCTAAATAATGTTATATAATTCTGCACTATGTGCAGAATTATATAACATTATTTTTAAGGTTTACTGTCCCTTTAAATAAAGTTCAACCATCAAAACTTAGCCTAAAATTTAAGCCAGATCCAAAATAAATTAATCATTCGTATTGATTAAAGTTTAGCCAGAATCTGCTTCACATCGCAGTTGACCTGAATTCTACGGATGTAAACCTTACTTGACTTCCCCCAAACCACAATACCCCCAAACACCCAAGAGATTCCCCTACACAACCCCTATCAAGTGTACCTAATTACTCAAGGACCCCCAGTATCTAAAAACCCCTCTTTAAATGATAACCCCCCCCCCAAAAAAAATAACAGTATCCCGAAAATGTCTTACTCAGACCTTAACTCCAGCATTTCCTATCTTTACTGACTTTCAGCCTGTAGCAACGGCATCCCCAGCCTCTTCACACCTCGTTATAAGCCCCCTCACTCACGCATGCACACACACACACACACAGGCTTTCAAAAGTCTATCATACAATGTTCTCTCACTTATGTACAGTATGACTGAGGGTCACAAAGACATTCATACAGAAGCGCATACTGGTTCTTTCTGCATCAGATGCACATACAGACAATTATGAATAATATTTATATTATTGTAATATATTTTAAATGTAATGATATAAAATATTGAGAAAAATTTAAAGTGGATTAGGAAGAGACGTGAACAAAGGTAGATTTTCTGGCACGTTTCTCTTTTTCCAATCTGAAAGAAATACCAAGATATCTAGCAAATTTGTAGACTCTTAAGGAATATACTTTTTTCAAACCTTCTCCAAGCTGATTGACAGGAAGCACCCACTCCAGAATCATTAAAGGGACATTAAACACATTAAGATTACAATAAAAATCAATGTATGAAGATCATTTGAAACACAACAGGAACATTTAGCCACCAATCAGCAAGCGCTACCCAGGTGCTCAACAAAAAATGGGCCGGCTCCTATGCTTATATTCCTGCTTAGGATAGCAAGAAAATTAAGAAAAATTGATAATAGGAGTAAATTAGAAAGTTGCTTAAAATTGCTGCTCTACCTGAATGATGAAAGATTAAATTTGGATTTTGTGTCCCTTTAAGGTCAGGTGGAATTGACTTTTCAGGTGTTGTCTCTTTTTTAAAATGTTACTAGGGCTTAGAGCAATATTTCTTTTTTTTATTATTGATTTATTTTTTAAAAAGCTACATTTTTACTTATTCCTTAGCATTATATTCTCATTTAGTCCAACAACATGACCGCAGTATATTACATCAACCATCAGGGAGTGTCTTCTGCAGATCTGCAATGAGAAAAATGCTTCCATCCTCAGATGGGCAAACCTCAGGGTGGGTTCCTACCATTTACATTATAGGCTTCCACATTCGTCAGGTACATTCCCTGTGTCATCGGGTCTCCAGGGGAGTGTTCTCTCCACTTGTTTGTTCTCATAAACAAGGAAGTCCTGGGATAGGCAGATTTCCTAAAGATTTGTGTAATTTTAGTCAGTTGACTATAAAGGATACATATTGTAGCACTCCTTGATTTCCTTGTAAGTTCAGACAACGTACATCTGAGGGCATGGGCATTTCAGGGGGATTCTCAGGATTTGGATAAAGTAAGGGCAGCTCATAGGCAGTGGTTGGTCACCCATAACCAGGAAGGTCATAGGTTGGTTTGATGGAGTACAGGGGAATTACTGGGTGGTGTTTAGTTTCACTTTTAAAAACCTTAACAATTATAAAGAAGGGAGGATGACAGTGGACAAAGCTCTCAATTTGTGGCAATCACACAAAATAAGTGATAGTTGGGAGGTTTTCATACATAGGGTTAGATTTATTATAGCTGAGGCGTACAGGGACGCGTATACGCGCCCCTGTATGCCTCAGCTCGCCTGTGGCGGGGCAAAATTACCCACAGGTATTTCGCATTGCAAATCCCGCCCCCTGCCCGCGCACAGCCAAACACGCGCGGGCAGGAGCTGTCAATCTCCTCGGCCGGACTCGACCGAGGAGATTGAATTTCGCCAGTTTATAAGGGTAGATTTAGCAAACGTCGAGCAGACATGTTTCGCTGTAGTGAATCATGTCCGCTCGACCTCGCTAAATACCTACAGCATACGCTGTCGGCATTTAACATTGCACAAGCATTTCTAGTAAAATGCTTGTGCAATGCCGCCCCCAGATCGTATCAGGATGATTTCAGTCTGCCACCTAAAAGGTGGCGGAGAAGTTAAGGAGCAGCGGACCTGAAACGATGTGGCTCCGAAGCAGCATCCGCTGCTTAATAAATGGACCCCTTGGTGGGCTCTATAGAATAATAATACAAAACACTTTGGGGCCTATTTAACAAAGGTCTGTCGGACCTGATCTAACAGTGCGGATCAGGTATGACAGACCTCGCTGAATGCGGAAAGCAATACGCTCTCCGTATTCAGCATTGCACCAGCAGCTCTTGTGAGCTGCTGGTGCAACCTCATCCCCTGCAGATTCACGGCCAATCGGCCGCCAGCAGGGGGGTGTCAATCAACCCGATCGTACTTGATCGGGTTGAATTGCGGCAATGTCTGTCCGCCTGCTCAGAGCAGGTGGACAGATTATGGAGCAGCGGTCTTTAGACAGCTGCTTCATAACTGGTGTTTCTGGCGAGCCAAACACGGGCCCTCAAGCTGCATCCGGATCTTAATAAATGGGCCCCTTTGTGTGTATGTGTGCCTGTGCCTATCTGCTGATTTGTTTATCAAAAATAATATATTTGGGTCTCTGCGCTTGTTTCTTTTCAGTTCATTACAAGACCCTGTAGCAAACAATTGGTTAATAACCTGGTGTGTCTGTGTGTGCAACAGGTATCTGTTTTTATTCTATATATCAGTTTTAGCATCTATTTGTAGGTGTATTCATCTTTTAGTACATTGTATAGCTGCATAGGCTAAACCTGCATTTCCATGAAATGACATAGAATGTTGCTGTGCCCTATTATGTGAGGGATATATTAACCCTATCCCCACCAGACAGGAGGTGGTTTAACAGTGCTTTGTGTGTGTATGATAGAGAATAGTGGCATTGTAAGATCACATGCAGAGGGCAGGCACGGGGACCGTGACACACTGAGTGGGCAGTGAGGGACATGCCACTGCTATATAAGAGAATAGGACGAGGCACGCGCCGCCCCTACTTCCAGCACAGTCCTTGGATCCTGATTTGAAGCTCAACTGAGCGTGGTTAATGTGCCAGGCAGAGACAGAGAGAGAGAGCCTTGCCACGATTGTGCCAGTCAGTGCAGGGTGTATGATGGCAGTGCCAGTCACCCCCGGGTCCCCGTCACCCCACCGCTGACATGCTGACACTTTCCTACTTAATAGCTGGAGCAGCTTTTGGGATTAGAGGCTTCTCTTGGAGAGATGGAGAGGTACAGATATGATCTGTTGCTGTATATGTTTGCCAATATCTGTGCTTGTGTGTGCGACACAGAACATATTTAATATTGTGCCTGTGTGTGAGTGTGCACTGATCTTTGTTTCTGAATGTCACAAACTGCTTATATGTTTCACAATCTTAGAATCTACGTTTTGGTATGTGATAAACATGTGTGCTCAGAAGTATCACATTTTGCCAATAACATTATGGATATCACTGTCTCTGCATATACAGGTGCCACAATCTTTTATTGTACTGACATATACATCACGATCTGTTCTCATGTGTGTGATTCAATCTCTGATCCTTGCACATAGCTTAGTCTGATTTTTTTCACACTTGGCTTTGCTGGTATATGACAATCAGGATTACTTTTTTTTTGTTTTATTTTGTGTTATCTTTAACATTTTCCCTGTTAAACTGCAGATACCAATTTGATTAACAAAATAAACCAAATGGGGGATTCATTGTAGCTGTATTTAATTTCTGATTATTCTTTTGAGTTTTTTCGTGTACATTTGCGTATGTTTAAGAACATACGAGTCTGTATACACACGCCTCTGCCCTTTGTAGTGCTATATATAGATTTGTGTACGTATCTGGGTAATAGTGTAGCTGAGCAGATGGGGGGGAAAAGTAACTGTAAAGATACTAAAAATTAGCCTAAAGCGTGTGTGCAAGCAGAGAAAGCAGATGGAGGATCTCCTCATGCATGAGTGTGTGCAGAGATAACATAGATTAGAATGATGAGAACCTTCTATGCATGTGAGAGGCAGCAGAGGTCGGGGGAGCTTAGCTGAAATTCATATGATTAGTTATAAAATGGAGTTGAATAAAAATGAGATGTGGGATCCTGACTATGGATCTCAAACAGTGAGGATGAATCATTGTGCTTGTGCAACCTGTTACTCCACTGGTATCACAGTTTAGGGGTTGTCTAGTATACCTGCAGGCGTGCTGGGTTTCCAGGTGATTAGGATGGGGGTTGAGAAGGGTTCCTACATGTAACCTGGGATACCATTAGAAAGGAGAGTTGGGGGTGACCAGGTGTCATGAAGACAGCCGCCTTCCTCAGTAAACAGGGCAGCATCTGGCACTACTTTGACTCAGGGAGTAAGTGAATCTTGTACAAGCCGCGATGCTGGGGTAGTAAAGTAATCAGATGACACGTGGAATGCACCAGGGGAGCTCTAGGGACCTGGGACTTATCTGGTGTATGGAGTATGCATGTATTGGAGCTCACCTAACCCTTCTGTTATGGCACTTCTCCAGTGATCAGAACATTTTGTGTGCATGTTTCATTCCTGTTAATTGTAAAGGTGTCTTTTTCCCCCAGGAGCTGGACAATGTGGAGGGGGAAGATTACACCACTGAGTTTTCCTCTCAAAGTACTCCAGCCGCACAGAATGGACCTGAGGTTTATGTTCTTCCTCTTACTGAGGTCTCCGTACCAATGTCAAAACAGCCTGGGAGATCAGGTAAGGATGTGACATGGCAGAAGACTGATCTGTCCTTATGCTTCTAAGAAAAGGGCTTATTTTCTGTGTTGGTTATAACTGTTAGAGAATACCTGCATGTAGCCATGACCTGTGGGCCTTACTGTCAAAGCAAAAAGCAGAGCGGTCATATTGTGTCTTATAAATGTGCGTGCACGTGTGTACATCCATATGCATGTACAATTGTGTGTATGTGCGCATACATATGCATATGCGCGCATGTGTGCATCAATATGCATGTGCATCCGTATGAATGTGTGTGCGAATACAGCTGTATGCGTGTGTGTACATCCGTACGCATGTGAACTAGAGTGTCTGTATGTGCGTACATCTGTATACATGTGTGTATGTGCATACTTATGCATATGGGCGCATGTGTGCATCAATATGCATGTGCACCAATGTGTGTGCATCTGTATGAATGTGTGTGCGAATACAGCTGTATGCGTGTGTGTACATCCGTATGCATGTGAACTAGAGTGTCTGTATGTGCGTACATCTGTATACATGTGTGTATGTGCATACTTATGCATATGCGCGCATGTGTGCATCAATATGCATGTGTACCAATGTGTGTGCATCCGTATGAATGTGTGTGCGAATACAGCTGTATGCATGTGTGTACATCCGTATGCATGTGAACTTGAGTGTGTGTATGTGCGTACATCTGTATACATGTGTGTATGTGCATACTTATGCATATGCGCGCATGTGTGCATCAATATGCATGTGTGTGTAAGTACTGTATGCAAATGCACAGTGTGTGTGTCTTTATATATATATGAATGTTTGTGTATTGATACGTTAGTTTGTCTGTGTGCATCAATTTACATTTTGACTGTAATTACATGTATATGTATCTGTGTTTTTTATTTTTTTATTTTTGTGTCTTTAAATCCTTGTGCTTAAGTTTCTCACTTCATGTTTCTCTGTGTTTGCTAATCCTGAAATCTCGGCCAGCACACCAGGGCAAATCTTTCGGCATAAAATATTAATAGGAACGTTGCTAAGAATAACCACAAAAAAATACAAAAAGTCAAAAGTTCAGCACGCATGCAGTTATTACATAAACTTCTGTTCTGTGCACATCATCTGTGTGTGCTTGTCTGTTCATGTACAAGTATCTTATATTGTAAGGAGACCAGTAGCCACTTCCCAGAGTAGGCTGCCGTGCAGACAATGCACTTTGCTGTGGAATTATGTGTAGGACTGGAATCTTATAGAAGAATGAATCACAGGCCGTGGTGGGAGAGCAGGCAAGCAAAGAGACAGTTACATAAAATCTCAAATAACAGAGGCATACAACAAACTGTTTCATAGGAGCCCAGCCGGTCCTTGTGTGCTGATGTCACAGAATGCCCTTAGTGTCCAGCTTCACTGGGAGGGGTAACGGGCCGTACCAGCCTGGCCACAATGCAACTGTTTGTTGCCAGGGGCCGGTATGTACTATGGAATTCTGGGACAATGTGGTGGGCCGGACAGCGTGGGAGCACGGAGTAGACCCAAATGTCAAAGGGAGAATTGCTAACAGACATCAGAACCAGACTGTGGGGGGACTGTGTGGAAAACAACTTAGAAAATGCATTATACTGTCCTATTGTCATAACCTATGTGCTACAATTATAAAAGCTCTTTTTCCTTTCTGGGGGCCGTTTCATCTCAATGACCATTCATTAGAGCTTGTGTGAAGAAACAGTATAGATTTAAAGCACAGGGTGTGCATCCATAGAAAAGCTTCCCAGCAGAGGTGGCAGCTGTTTACAGAAGTAAGAATATTTATTGAATATAAAAGAATGTAAGGATAGTATTTGTGTTTAGAAACATAGTTAAAGGCAAAAAGATGTTTTAAATAGTCACAAAAAAAAGTACAATTCCGCCTCATACTTAAAGGGACAGGAAGCCACAATATTTTCTTTCATGATTTAAATAGAGCAAACAATTTTAAACAACTTTCCAATTTACTTTTATTATAAAATGTTTTTCCTTCTCTTGTTATCCTTTGCTGAAGGAACATTGGCAGCTAGCTGAACACCTCTAGTCAGCCAATCACAAGAGAAATGTGTGCGGGCACCAATCATGAGCTAGCTCCCGGTTATGTAGGATATGTGCGTATTCTTTTTCAACAAGGGATACTAAGAGAACAAAGCACATTTGAAAATCTGCATGGCAAAATAAATGTTTTATATTAAGTTAGTGGACACGTTTGCTGAGGCCAGTTAGGGACAGATGTTAATGAGCCTAGTGCTCTTACACAACCAATCACTGTGTACAATGTTGAGGTGACTTTGTAATAATATAATATTTTAGTTACAGCATTTTATTATGAAAGGAATGACTATTTATAACAATGAGGCCC
Organism: Bombina bombina; assembly: GCF_027579735.1. Classification (NCBI taxonomy): domain Eukaryota; kingdom Metazoa; phylum Chordata; class Amphibia; order Anura; family Bombinatoridae; genus Bombina; species Bombina bombina. The sequence continues at coordinate 1,467,240,113 of NC_069499.1, read as the reverse complement.
ATTTATCAAGCTCTGTATGGAGCTTGTGGGCCCGTGTTTCTGGCGAGTCTTCAGACTCGCCAGAAACAGCAGTTATAAAGCAGCGGTCTGAAGACTGCTGCTCCATAACCTGTCCACTTGCTCTGAGCAGGAATCGCCACAATTTAACCCGATCGAGTACGATCGGGTTGATTGATACCCTCCCTGCTGGAGGCCGATTGGCTGCGAGTCTGCAGGGGGCGGCGTTGCACTGGTGCAATGCTGAATACGGAGAGCGTATTGCTCTCCCCATTCAGCGAGGTCTTGCGGACCTGATCCGCACTGTCGGATCAGGTCCGCAAGACCTTTGATAAATAGGCCTCTATGTGTTTAACTGCTGTCAATGAGTTAAATATATAGTTAAATTAGTGTACCAGGTATTCTTCTGTACTGGTTAGGACACGGCTGGAAATGGGTAAATACATTTTCTGCTCCAGTTTATCTTACAGGTGTGTCTTGCTTAGTGATTGGCTCACAGGTCGTGCCTTGCTCAGTGTAGGTTAAAGGGACAGTAAACACCTTGGGCTAGATTACAAGGGGTGCGCTAAATATTACTTGTGTGCAAGTGATATTAGCGCTTCACTTTGTAATTCCAGTGCATGATATTACAAGTAAATAGCAATGTGTTTGCATTGCTATGAAGCATTGTGCTCACAAAAGCACCAGAGACCGCATCAGAACCTCGCGCAGCGAAGGGGGTTAGTAGCGCAGCAAAGGGCAGAATTTTTAAATATATATGTATATGAATATATTTATATTTATGTGTTAAATATTAACACATAAATATATATGTATATAGTCATATACTTATATATTTACATTGCGGTCTATGGGAACACACAGTTCCCATAGACCATAATATAAAGGCACTTTTAACCCCACTCCCACCAACTTTAAAGCCCCAAAACAGCCTAGTGCAGTTATTTTATTTTATTTAAAAAAGCTAGATATTTTTTCAATAAAAAACTATAGTACCATTTTGAAGGCATTTGGGGCACTTTTAGAAAATTAACCAGAGATCTAATCTCTGGTTAATTTTCGGAGCGCTAATTGCTAACGGCTGGTTAATTATCGCACTTGCCTGTTTGCGGGAACGTGATAATTTATCGCTCCACTTGTAATGGTTGGTTTATTATCGCTCTTGTCTGTTTGCGGGAATGTAATAATTTAGTGCTCCACTTGTTATGGCTGGTTTATTATCGCGCTTGCCTGTTTGCGGGAACGTAATAATTTAGGGCTCCACTTGTAATGGCTGGTTAATTATCGCGGGCAATAATTTAGTGCTCCACTTGTAATCTAGCCACTTGTGATTACAATACATTTCTGTTATGTTGCTTGTGAATAACAGATCAGCCAAGTCTTAACGTCTTTAAAACAAATTAACATCCTTTTTACTGCAAAAAAATTTCATTTGCAAAACTCCACCTACCATTTTCATTATTTCGAGGAGCCAGTTTGCGTTCTAGTCCTCAGACAACAAAGCTAACCACTGTCATAAAGCTATTATTTAGTACTCTGTATTGCCACGGTCATAAAGCTATAGTACTCTGTATTGCCACAGTCATAAAGCTATTGTATAGTACTCTGTATTGCCATGGTCATAAAGCTATTAAATAGTACTCTGTATTGCTACGGTCATAAAGCTATTATATAATACTCTGTATTGCCACGGTCATAAAGCTATTATATAGTACTCTGTATTGCCACAGTCATAAAGCTATTATATAGTACTGTGTATTGCCACGGTCATAAAGCTATTAAATAGTACTCTGTATTGCCACGGTCATAAAGCTATTAAATAGTACTCTGTATTGCCATGGTCATAAAGCTATTGTATAGTACTCTGTATTGCCACGGTCATAAAGCTATTATATAGTACTCTGTATTGCCACGGTCATAAAGCTATTGTATAGTACTCTGTATTGCCATGGTCATAAAGCTATTATATAGTACTCTGTATTGCCACGGTCATAAAGCTATTAAATAGTACTCTGTATTGCCACGGTCATAAAGCTATTATATAGTACTCTGTATTGCCACGGTCATAAAGCTATTATATAGTACTCTGTATTGTCACGGTCATAAAGCTATTAAAGTACTCTGTATTGCCACGGTTATAAAGCTATTATATAGTACTCTGTATTGCCACAGTCATAAAGCTATAATATAGTTCTCTGTATTGCCACGGTCATAAAGCTATTATATAGTACTCTGTATTGTCACTGTCATAAAGCTATTATATAGTACTCTGTATTGCCACGGTCATAAAGCTATTAAATAGTACTCTGTATTGCCACGGTCATAAAGCTATTATATAGTACTCTGTATTGCCACGGTCATAAAGCTATTAAATAGTACTCTGTATTGCCATGGTCATAAAGCTATTATATAGTACTCTGTATTGCCACGGTCATAAAGCTATTATATAGTACTCTGTATTGCCACGGTCATAAAGCTATTATATAGTACTCTGTATTGCCACAGTCATAAAGCTATTATATAGTACTCTGTATTGCCACGGTCATAAAGCTATTAAATAGTACTCTGTATTGCCACGGTCATAAAGCTATTAAATAGTACTCTGTATTGCCACGGTCATAAAGCTATTGTATAGTACTCTGTATTGCCACGGTCATAAAGCTATTATATAGTACTCTGTATTGCCACGGTCATAAAGCTATTGTATAGTACTCTGTATTGCCATGGTCATAAAGCTATTATATAGTACTCTGTATTGCCACGGTCATAAAGCTATTAAATAGTACTCTGTATTGCCACGGTCATAAAGCTATTATATAGTACTCTGTATTGCCACGGTCATAAAGCTATTATATAGTACTCTGTATTGTCACGGTCATAAAGCTATTAAAGTACTCTGTATTGCCACGGTTATAAAGCTATTATATAGTACTCTGTATTGCCACAGTCATAAAGCTATAATATAGTTCTCTGTATTGCCACGGTCATAAAGCTATTATATAGTACTCTGTATTGTCACTGTCATAAAGCTATTATATAGTACTCTGTATTGCCACGGTCATAAAGCTATTAAATAGTACTCTGTATTGCCACGGTCATAAAGCTATTATATAGTACTCTGTATTGCCACGGTCATAAAGCTATTAAATAGTACTCTGTATTGCCATGGTCATAAAGCTATTATATAGTACTCTGTATTGCCACGGTCATAAAGCTATTATATAGTACTCTGTATTGCCACGGTCATAAAGCTATTATATAGTACTCTGTATTGCCACAGTCATAAAGCTATTATATAGTACTCTGTATTGCCACGGTCATAAAGCTATTAAATAGTACTCTGTATTGCCACAGTCATAAAGCTATTAAATAGTACTCTGTATTGCCACGGTCATAAAGCTATTATATAGTACTCTGTATTGCCACGGTCATAAAGCTATTATATAGTACTCTGTATTGCCACGGTCATAAAGCTATTAAATAGTACTGTGTATTGCCACGGTCATAAAGCTATTATATAGTACTCTGTATTGCCATGGTCATAAAGCTATTAAATAGTATTCTGTATTGCCACGGTCATAAAGCTATTAAATAGTACTCTGTATTGCCACGGTCATAAAGCTATTAAAAAGTACTCTGTATTGCCACGGTCATAAAGCTATTAAATAGTACTCTGTATTGCCACGGTCATAAAGCTATTATATAATACTCTGTATTGCCACGGTCATAAAGCTATTATATAGTACTCTGTATTTCCACGGTCATAAAGCTATTAAATAGTACTCTGTATTGCCACGGTCATAAAGCTATTATATAGTACTCTGTATTGCCACGGTCATAAAGCTATTATTTAGTACTCTGTATTGCCACGGTCATAAAGCTATTATATAGTATTCTGTATTGCCACGATCATAAAGCTATTAAATAGTATTCTGTATTGCCACGATCATAAGGCTATTAAATAGTATTCTGTATTGCCACGGTCATAAAGCTATTAAATAGTATTCTGTATTGCTGTTGTTATCAGTTAAAGATATATAATGGTATTAGCCTTGAAAGGTCAGCAGGGGGCTTTTCATGTTCTGAGAATTAGAAATTTTTAAATTTTCAGAGCTAAACTACATGGAAAGGGGCAAAATAAATAACAGCAATATAGATTGCAAAATCTCAAGGTGTTTACTGTCCCTTTAATGCTTTGCAGAGGTTAAACACATAGTAGTAATCAATCATTCAAGCAATAATAACAAATCTAACAAATATGAGTATTCTATTACAAACAAATGTCTCTTACTTATACCACTGAGAAAAAACAGTCACATTAATTTTCAGTAAAGCCCTGAAATATTCATAGGGTTTCCAGTTCAACAGGTGCAATATTTTCTATGTAGTTTAATGAACCAAAGGTTGTCTGTGTAATGCAGTTGGTTGCAGTGTGTTCCTTGCTGAATAGTGTTTACTGCTGTGCAATCTACTGAAGAGCACCCAGTACAGAATTACTGTGATTAGGAATGTACTGTTCATTTGATTAACAAGGAACATTGTGACATTAACAAGCTCTATCTGTCTGATGCTATACTGGTTCTGACAGAGACTGCCTGACCTTTATATGCTTCATTACAGTCCAGCTTCTCAAATCCACAGATCTGGGCAGGCAGAGTCTGCTGTACCTGAAGGAAATTGGTCATGGCTGGTTTGGCAAGGTAAGCATCTCTTGCATCCTCTACTGGTTGCTTCTGGTATTACATCTGTTTGCTGCTGTTGGCAGTTGAGCTGAAAATTATATTGTGCTTTATATTTCACTGTAAAAATTGAGCTTTTATTATTTATATTTATGTATATTAACATTTAATTTTCTCATATGTAATACTAAAATTAAGAATGTTGACTGTAAATATTTAGGCTTTGGCTAACTACAAGAATAGTGTGGTTGCCATCTCTAAATCTAAATGACAGGGAAACATAAGTTATTTAATTAGTCTATTTTATTTTGTTATAATCCAGGTTCTACTTGGAGAGGTGAATTCGGGTCTAAGCAGCACTCAAGTGATTGTGAAAGAGTTGAAGGTCAGCGCCAGTGTACAGGAGCAGATGTTGTTCTTAGAGGAAACACAGCCATACAGGTCAGTATGTGGGTCTTAGCTCACTCTTGGGATTTACACACCCTCTGTAACCTCTAACACTTTCATTTAACAGTAGATACATTAAGCTCAGCTGTTCTGTCTGTACCCTTGGAGACTTCCATGCAGACCATCCTTTTACTTCTTTAAAATACATTTACACTATTTTACCCCATAAAACCAATATGCTTTTTCTCCACACATATACTCACACACATACTCACACAGCCATTCTCATAGACTTAAACACTCATGCATGCTCTCTCTATCTCTCTAGCACACACACACAATCGCACATGCTTTTCTTCTTAAACAGGAAGAGTCCACAGCTGCATTCATTACTTTTGGGAATTCAGAACCTGGCCACCAGGAGGAGGCAAAGACACCCCAGCCAAAGGCTTCAAATACCTCCCCCACTTCCCTCATCCCCCAGTCATTCTTTGCCTTTCGTCACAGGAGGTTGGCAGAGAAGTGTTAGAAGATTTCGGAGTAGTCTATTATGGAGGGTAGTACTCTTCGAAATGGGACTTCCTGTCAGCCTCTCAGTGAGAGCATGGATGAAGGTTAGGGCCTGGAGATGCAGGTAGAGTCTTTCTGCAAAACCATCCCAAATCATTTTAACAGCTCCTTGGTAATCAGCGTTGATGAGTTTCGCTGCCTGCCTTTATTCACTCAAGTCCATGTCATAAGTGAGGCTACTATCTGTCACACTTGAAGGGCCGTGTTCCTGTTCCACGGCGCAGATTCCGGTAAGATCGTTTAATTTTATTTCAATATGTGAATGTAATGTTAATGAAAAAAGGTAGGGTCTGAGTGGGACTCCTTTTATCTTAAAAAAGGATTCATGGGTTAATATCTCCTGAGGGGAGTTATTGAACAGGGGGGACTTTAATCATGTTTCTTATGTAATTCTATCTGCTTATGTGTAGTAATACTTAGGCTCATGGCTTTTTGGAACATAACGGCCTTATCATCAGTTGGCGCGATTTCTTTAGATTTGCGCGCCCTTTTTGTGACTCGCACGGTGCACCTCGTGACCAGGTGTGGTTACGTTGTTTTCCACTTCTGTATTCTGACTGTGTGGCGACAGAGAGAGTCTGTTCGTTAGTTGCTGGTTCACAGGAGGTGGTGAGTGCCTCAGCCATTGGGGGTGTAAAGAGGGTGCTGTTTAGTGTTTGTCATTTTTGTAATCCCAAAGTTAGGGAGGATTCAGATTTTTTAGACACAGATATATCCGATTTGGAGAATGCGTCTTGTGATGAATATGAAATGGCCCGAGTTATCCATGCCCATCAGTTATGTTCCGATTGCCGTTCTAGAGTACTCTCTTCTCCCGAATCAGGGAACTTAGAGTGCGTTGAGCCATCCGCCCCCGAGGAATCCATGTCCTGTGAGGTGCGTGACACAGAAACTTCCTCTGCTACGCAAGCAGGTGTCCCTATGGCCGTTACTCCTTCTCTGGAAGGTGGCTTGTTTCCTCCAGAGGTTACGGCACCGTTCCGTATGGCCATATCTATGGCGCTGGCTCATTTATATCTCCAAAGTGAAAAAAAATTAAGGTACTGTCCGTGTTCTATCAACCAGGGCCCGTCAGGCGTGAGAGGACCTGATTCAGTTTGTCGTTCTGGGGAAGCGTTGGATTCTGAGGCTTCAGGGGCCCCAACCTCGTGGCCGGGGTTGCTCATCGATCCGGCGAGGGATAATTTTGCCTTCCATTATAGGCTGGCACGTCTTGGCAAGGCATGTTTTGGCAGTGCTGGAGGATTCCAGTCCTAGTGGGCCGAGGGATCCTTGGCCTTAGGTGCCGGATGGCAAGCTGGGTTAGATGTTTGGGGGTGAAGCTAATCTCCTTGATGTCTCTGTTTTTCTTTCATGTATCGGTTCCAGTTCTGAGCTTGGGAGAATCCCTGTGATTGGCTGGTCCTGTTGGCGTACCCATTCTCCTTGGGCGTTTACCCGCGGGTGCTGCCTTTCTTTTATTTTGATCCTTATAGGATGTATTTGATTTGTTTTCATAAGCTCACGTCTGATATTATTTCCGTTTTGGGAACGTTCTTTCTCTGGAACTGATACTTGCGATTTTGTGTTCACGTGGGCACTTCCTCTGAAGTTGCGCACTTTTGATTAAGAACGAAGTTATGTTTCTAGTTCATATTATCGAACCTTCGGGTCGATTTTTCTTGGACCTTGGACAGTTCTGGAGTGTTCCTGTACCAGGCAGGTATTGGTCGGGTTCTATCTGCTGTTCCTTGGGTTCATGTCACCCTCGTGGTGCTGATTATCCTGTCGGATTCTGAATGTCACTTTGGCCTATAGATATCGACTCCGTGCTCGTATCATACTACGAAGTATGGGGCCTAGTGCCTAAATACAACGCTTCTGGAAGGAAGGTTGTGAGCTCCGATTTAAGTTGGTTTAAGACATCATCATGGTTTCTAGAGGTCCCTGTGGTCTCGGAACCGTAGTTTCACATTCCTTTAGAGTTTTGAGATGTGTATGACCTCCGGAGTTCTAGTATACCGGGTGGTGGACGATTTGCATTTTCACTTTAGGTATCTTCCGGATGTTGACTCTTGTAGCCCAGTCACATTCCTTTGGCGGTGGCAGAGTCTCCTTTTCTTCCCGTCTTGGGTTGGGTCATCTGGGTCTGGAAGTGCGGGCATGTCCTTCTTCCTTTTCTCAAACTCTCGTTTGTTCTAGTACTTGGAGTGCAGGGGGGGTGGATCACCCCGTCTTTTCTGCCAGGAGCTACTAGGCTCCCATTGTTATTCCTGTTACACAGAATTTCGGGAGTCCGATCCTGCGAGGATCTCTGGAGACTGTTGTCTTCTCAATCTAAGAACTGCCCCTTGTCATACAGTGGTCTTTAGACTCTCGCGTGCTATCCTTCGACCTTATAGAGATCTAGCTTTTGGGCCTGCGGGTAGGTGTTCTGGAGTCAGATACAGACCTTTGCCTTTCTGGGGTCAAGACAATGACCATTTATATACACCAGCGTTTAGATCAGGTAGTTACCCTGTCTACAAAGGATTACCTTACGATCCAATGTGGTTGCTGTTTTCTTAGACCAGTCAGGAGTTTTTCAGACTCTTGGGTTTGAGGCTGTTGCTGGTATTCTACGTCTAGGGACTTTAGATGGTGGAAGGCTCGGTCTTGGGTGCGCCCCTAACCATAGGAGGCAGCTTATGGGTTCCTCAGGCGGTTAGATCTTTCGATCGGTCCCGTTTCTCGAGGACTCTGGCTTAAGACCATGTCTCTTGCCTGGAACGGGCATGGGCAATTAGTTTAACCTTAGGGTTTGGATCTCCCGCATGTCCCTTTGAGGGGATGGGGTGTTTTGACTCTCATGGGAGATTAATAGCTGCCTGAGGCTTAAGTTTGAGGTATCTCTAATGGGTCCCTACTTGTCTTCGGGGGCATCTAATGCTTCCTGGTAGGCTTCCAGTTGTCGTTTAAACCGGGCTGGCGATTTTGGCCAAAGGGTCTCACTGCTTTTGGTAGGGTGGTTACCGTTTCTTTACTTCCTCTTCTCCTCACCTAGGGTGGAGGATGGGTGCTTGTGTTGCTCTCCTTGATTTGGAGGTACCTCAGTATCCATGAAGGCCTGTGGGTCCTTGTTTTTCTCGCCTCATAGGGTCTTTTCCCTTCCTTGCGTACTTAGGATCATGGGTCTGGATTCTGGTGTTAGGATGCTGTGGGTCAGAATACTATCTTCCCTTTGGGAGTGTTCCTTCTTTATGGAGGGCAACAGTGTAGGGGTTCTGGGCCCTGAGTACGCAGTTTCTGTAATGGCTCATGGTAGCATGCTAGTTTTTAAGTAGCGGTCAGAGCTCTACTCTGGGGTTTTGATTCCTCGTAGATCCATCTTTTTTCTCCCGTATGTCTGGGCGGAGTTTTGATACTTCCTGTCTTAGGTCTTTAACTAGCCTTTGGGCTGGGACCGTTACCTTGGAGTGAAGGTCAGGGATCGGTCTGCTCTATGCAGCGTTGACCTTGTACTTTTATGGAGTCTGTTCTCCCCTTTGGTGGGGGGCGTGTGGCTTCTGCTGCTGGGATGGGACGCTCCTTGGAGTCCGGATTTTTCTGGACGAGAGCTGTTGCAGAGTATTTTTTGGCGCTTCTCGGTGGGACGAGGTCCCACAATAGCTTAGGGTCAGCTATGCTACCTGGAAATTGGTCATCGCGAGTTCTTGCTTAAAGGTGGCTCTGTGTTCTCACAGAGAGATCTTTTTTGGCTGCTAGGACAATTATCCTGTCTATGCTTGTCTAGTCTGACGGTTTTCGACTTGACTATGATGCAATGGGAATCTCACGGTTTTCTGGAGCACTATATGTGGTATGGTGCTGTGTCAGGAATATGAGGGTGGCCCTCTGGTCATCCTAGTGACGTTTTTTCCTGAGTATGGACTTATCTTTCTGGTCCTTGTCCTTCTTGGGAGTTCATCTCCCTGGGCAGTGGTCTTGGGGCAAACTTGGGTTTGCTCGAAGTTTTGATTTTGAGCCCTTGTTGGATGGTCTTTTGGATCTCTTAGAGGGTTCTCTATTCTCCCTCTCGGGGGTTGATAGAGGTTCTTGTCCTTTAGGTCGGGGGTTCTTCGTGGGAGTCGAGAGCCGCAGGGATGGCTCCTCTGAGGCTTTTGTGCTCAGCAGACTCTGGGTCTGAGGGGTCTCTAGCATGGTTTTGCAGGTTGTGTAACTGATGAGCAGTTACCTGGGCTTCCGTTTTTCCCCCCTTGTCGTTTATAGTTTTTTTTTGTTGGGTGATTTCAGGCTGTGGCGCCTTTCAAAGGGGCTGCATTTTTATACCTGCCCTTTGTTTGCATTCAGTGTCCTCTATAGCTTGGGTATTGTTTTCCCAAAAGTAATGAATGCAGCTGTGGACTATTTCCGTTTAAGAAGAAAAACATAAATTATGCTTACCTGATAATTTTCTTTTCTTCTGACAGGAAGAGTCCACAGCTCCCGTCCGCGTTTTGTTTATGAGGCGGCAGTAAATTTTTGTTCTTCTGGCACCTTTTTCACCCTGATATTTCTCCTACTGTACCTTGTTCCCTTGGAGGAATGACTGGGGGATGAGGAAAGTGGGGGAGGTATTTCTAGCCTTTGGCTGATGTGTCTTTGCCTCCTCCTGGCAGCCAGGTTGTGAATTCCCAAAAGTAATGAATGCAGCTGTGGACTCTTCCCGTCAGAAGAAAATAAAATTATCAGGTAAGCATAATTTATGTTTTCTCACATGCAATCACACACTCCTACATGCTCTCTGTCTCTAACACACACACTTGCACATGCTTTCTCACATGCACTCACACACATACTCACACGTGCATTCTCACACACTCCTACATGCTCTCTGTCTCTAACACACACACTCGCACATGCTTTCTCACATGCACTCTCAAACATACTCACACACTGCTGCATGCTCTCTCTCTAACACACACACTCACACATGCTTTCTCACATACACTCTCACACATACTCACACACTCCTACATGCTCTCTCTCTAACACACACACTCGCACATGCTTTCTCACATGCACTCACACACTCCTACATGCTCTCTCTCTAACACACACACTCGCACATGCTTTCTCACTTGCACTCAAACACTCCTACATGCTCTCTCTCTAACACACTCGCACATGCTTTCTCACATGCACTCTCACACATACACACTCCTGCATGCTCTGTCTCTCTAACACACACACTCACACACATACTCACACACTCCTGCATGCTCTCTCTCTCTAATACACACACTCACACACATACTCACACTCCTGCATGCTCTCTCTCTCTAATACACAAACTCACACATGCTTTCTCACGTGCACTCACACACATACTCACACACTCCTGCATGCTCTCTCTCTCTCTAACACACACACACTCACACATGCTTTCTCACATGAACTAACACATACTCACACTCACACACTCCTGCATGCTCTCTCTCTCTCTCTAACACACACACTCACACATGCTTTCTCACATGCACTCTCTTTCTTTCTCTGTCTCTCTTCTTCCCCCTCTTACTCTCTCATCCCTTATGTGTCTCTCTAACCCTCTGTGTGTGATTGTGTATCTCTCTCTTTCTCTCTAACCCTCTGTGTCTCTCTCCCCCTGTCTCCCTCTCCCCCCGAGTGCTTTTCTGTGTTTCTGTCTACCTTTTATTTATTTATTTAATTAATTAATTAATTAATTGGTGGTGCCACCTGAGGATGTGGCTTTATTTAAAGGGGTGGGGTCAAGCGCCCCACTATCTTTAAATTTCACCAGCGCCACTGGATCAAGACATTTTTATATTTACTGAATAATGAAGGAATCTATAAGCATAATTTGCAGCATTAAAGTAAAAAGTATGTTTTAAACATATTTTAATGGGCCTGAATTTCTAGATCTCATAATCAGAGTAAGCATTTTGTTATCTAGCAAGAGTTTGTTACAATCCTTTAGACTAAAATCAGATGTTTACTAAGTTGACCAGTTTTCCAAGACACCATTTAAAGGGACATGAAACCCATATGTGTTCTTTCATGATTTAGAAAGAGCATGCCATTTTAAATAACTTTCCAATTTACATCTAATATCTAATTTTCTTCATTCTTTTGATATCCTTTGTTGAAAATCATATCTAAATATGCTCAGTAGCTGCTGATTGGTGGCTGCACATAGATACCTCATGTGAACGGCTCACCCATGTGCATTGCTATTTCTTCAACAAAGGATATCTAAAGAATTAAGGCGTATCCTAGCCACTGCCTCACCAGCCTCTGATATTACCGCACGTCACTGGCACATAGATACCTCATGTGATTGGCTCACCCACGTGCATTGCTATTTCTTCAACAAAGGATATCTAAAGAATGAAGGTGTATCCTAGCCACTGCCTCACCAGCCTCTGACGTCACCTCATGTCACTGGCACATAGATACCTCATGTGATTGGCTCACCCATGTGCATTGCTATTTCTTCAACAAAGGATATCTAAAGAATGAAGGTGTATCCTAGCCACTGCCTCACCAGCCTCTGAAGTCACTGCACGTCCTTGACTCACACATGCTTTCTCACCAACATACTCACACGTGCATTCTCACACACTCACACATGCTCTCTCTCTCTAATACACACACTCATACATGCTCTCTCTAATATACACACTCACACATGCTCTCTCTCTAATACACACACTCATACATGCCCTCTCTCTCTCGAATACACACACTCACACATGCTCTTTCTCACAACATACTCACACAATCACACATGCTCTCTCTGTCTAATACACACACTCACACATGCTTTCTCACAACATACTCACACGTGCATTCTCACACACTCATACATGCTCTCTCTCTCTAATACACACACTCACACATGCTTTCTCTCTAATATACACACTCACACATGCTTTCTCTCTAATATACACACTCACACATGCTCTCTCTCTAATACACACACTCACACATGCTTTCTCTCTAATACACACTACACACACTAACACATGCACTCACACACATACTAACACGTGCATTCTCACACACTCACACATGCTCTCTCTCTAATATACACACTCACACATGCTTTCTCACAACATACTCACACATGCATTCTCACACACTCATACATGCTCTCTCTAATACACACAATCACACATGCTTTCTCACAACATTCTCACACACTCACACGTGCTTTCTCTAACACAAACACTAACACATGCACTCACACACATACTAACACGTGCATTCTCACACACTCACACATGCTCTCTCTCTAATATACACACTCACACATGCTTTCTCACAACATACTCACACATGCTCTCTCTCTAATATACACACTCACACATGCTTTCTCACAACATACTCACACATGCATTCTCACACACTCACACATGCTCTCTCTAATACACACAATCACACATGCTTTCTCACAACATTCTCACACACTCACACGTGCTTTCTCTAACACAAACACTAACACATGCACTCACACACATACTCACTCATGCATTCTCACACACTCATACAAGCTCTCTCTCTCTCTCTCTCTAATACACTAGACACATAAAAATAGAATAAAAAAAAAACAAGACAAATAATAATGTTGTGGACTACATGGTGTGTTCACGTATAGATTTAATTCAGAAACCACAGGAATCAATAACATTAGTTTGTACAATTAGACTAAAAGTTTGAAAATATTATCTCTTATTGCAACCTAGAGAGCGCTGTATAGAGCCTTTGTGTAACAAAAGTACTAAATAAACCTAATTTGTAGTTACAAAGTAACCTTTATTGTTATTACATATGAAGTAGATAATACATATGTTGCTGTAGAACATAACAGCAGCACCTGTCTAAGGGTTAATGTGTCCCTTTATCTCTTACCATGTCTCATGGCACTTCGGTACCCATTAGTAACGTGCCCTTACTTTTCTTCTCAGAGCTCTTCAGCATGCCAACCTCATCCAATGCCTGGCACAGTGTGCTGAGATCACCCCTTACTTGCTGGTCATGGAATTTTGTCCATTGGTGAGTGTCTGAAACACAGGAGGGTAGAACTGGCATTTGGCAATAAGGTACACTACAGAGGTTTAACCTTATGACTTCACAACATAGGAAAGAACAGCTACAACAGACGGAAAAGCCTTCCTGCTGGCATCTTATGTAACTGCCTGCTCTGTAGTAACTTCTTGCATTGTGGTATAATGATGCTCAGAGCCTGTCAGTTCTGTTACATGCTGTGCCAAATTAAAGTCCCACATATTGAAAGGAGTAAAAAATGGAAACTTCCAAAGTATATATGAAGTATAGATGTCTTGCGTATGGGATTCTTCTGTAATATCACCTCAAAGGAAGAGAGAGGGGAGAAACATAGCGTGACTCTGTATATTAACAGTTAAAGGGACATTCTGGTCAAAATAGAAATGCACATAGATGTATTACATCTTTAAATAGAAACATATTTACAATATTCATGTATTGGCAAACATGATTCTAGTAAACGTTATCCCTGTTTTATTGTTAACATTTTTCTCTGCACGTGCATGTGAAGCATAGCTAGATATTCTCAGTGCACCAGCATTTTAAATATTGCAGCTGCTCAGAGTGCCACTGGGGCTTGTATCATGTCCGTAATTAACAAATTGAGTCATTACCAGATGGGACAAGCACCTTAGGCTTTCTGAGCAAGTGATGTGTTTAAATGCTGGTGCACAGTGCATATTTAAATACAAATTTAAAACAGCCATAGCTTTTATTAGAAGCATTTTTACCAATACATGTATATTACAAAAATGCGTCTTTTCAAAACTGAAATGTATCCATGTGGATTCTAATTTTGTCTGGAATGTCCCTTTAAATGCAGCTGAAGTAAATAGCTACTCACACTAGACACAGCTACGTTAGTTCTAGGTATCAGGCTCAATCAAATACACTTCAGTTTCACAGTAAGGACCTCAAAAAGAAGAGAAAATGCAAAACATAGCTGTAAATAAAACAAAGATTTCTGCTTAAGCCAAATTACTACTCACCCTTAGCGCTTCGTTAGACTCAATTCAAAATGACTATTAAAACAGGAACTCTTCTTAGTAAATTTAATAAAACACATATGGTTAAAACAATACAATTTTACTCCGGGAGTCTTAGATGATCAATATATAAATTAACATTCAGGAGATACAATGTTGCAAGCATGTTCATTTATAAACTATTCAATTAGAACTCCCTGAGTGACATTTTAATGTTTTAATTACAATTTACAGTTTCATTTATATTTCCTTTAAACTTGGGAAGAGTCTATTTTTACTCCTTTCAATATTTGAGACTTTAATTATGCAAAGCGTCAACATTTTTACCATTTTTTTTTTTTTTAAAGTGTTGTTTTTGGGTGTTTTTGTTTGTGGAATAACACAGTTGTCGCTAACTATTCTGAGTTTCTAATAACTAGGTGACATATGATTGAAACTGATGTTGCTTCTGTTTTCAGGGGGACCTTAAAGGCTACTTGCAGAGCTGTGCTGCCACTGAGTCCACGGCCCCAGACCCCCTGACTCTGCAGAGGATGGGCTGTGAGATATGCTGTGGGCTGCTGCACTTGCACAGGAACAACTACACTCACAGGTGAGAGGGAAGCGGTCTATATAGCATCTATAAGAGGGTAGTGTAAAGCAGCAGACTGGTTTCAGTGCTTCAGCAGCTAGGTTTGTGTTTTTATTTACACTACTTAAAGGAATAGTCAAGTCAAAATTAAACTTTCATGATTTGGATAGAGCAGGCAATTTTAAGCAACTTTCTAATTTACTCCTATTATCCATTTTTCTTTGTTCTCTTGGTATCTTTATTTTAAAAAGCAGGAATGTAAGCATAGGAGCCGGCCCATTTTTTTCATCACCTGGGTAACACTTTCTGATGTGTAAATGTAGCAACCAATCAGCAAGCGCTACCCAGGTTCTGAACCAAAAATGGGCCGGCTCCTAAGCTTACATTCAAATAAAGATACCAAGAGAACAAAGTAAAATTGATAATAGGAGTAAATTAGAAAGTTGCTTGAAATTGCATGCTCTATCTGAATCATGAAAAAAAAAAAAATTTTTTTGACTATACTATTCCTTTAACCCCTTAACGACTGAGGACGTGCAGGGTACGTCCTCAGAAAAAAGGCAGTTAATGCCTGAGAACGTACCCTGCACGTCCTCAGTGTGGAAAGCAGCTGGAAGCGATCCTGCTCGCTTCCAGCTGCTTTCCGGTTATTGCAGTGATGCCTCGATATGGAGGCATCCTGCAATAACCTTTTTAAGTCATCCGGTGCAGAGAGAGCCACTCTGTGGCCCTCTCTGCACCGGAGATCGGTGGCTACCTGCGTTGGTGGGTGGGAGCCGGACCGGGAGGCGGGTGGCGGCCATCGATGGCCATGTGGATCTGAAGGGGGGCGGGATCGTGGGCGGGGGTGGCTGGGGGGCGCGCACGGGCGCGCGCGCGTGCACGGGAGGGTGGGGGCGGGCGCGTGCACGGGGAGGGAGCGGGTGGGAACCGCTACACTGCAGAAAATGGGGATATAAAAAATATAATAAAAACTAAAATCCAAACAATCAGCAAGGTGGTGGGGGTTTGTTTGTGGGGGGTGGGGGGTTGGGGGAAGCTACACTACAGAAAAAAACAAAAAAAAAACCCAAAAAAGCACTTTTTATTGTAAACTGGGTACTGGCAGACAGCTGCCAGTACCCAAGATGGCCCCCAATAAGGCAGAGGGGAGGGTTAGAGAGCGGTTTTGGGGGGGGATCAGGGAGGTTGGGGGCTAAGGGGGGGATCCTACACAGTAGCATATGTAAATATGCTAAAAAAAATTCATTTTTTTTTTAAAAACCCTTTTATTTTAGTACTGGCAGACTTTCTGCCAGTACTTAAGATGGCGGGGACAATTGTGGGGTGGGGGAGGGAAGGGAGCTGTTTGGGAGGGATCAGGGGGTGGGATGTGTCAGATGGGAGGCTGATCTCTACACTAAAGCTAAAATTAACCCTGCAAGCTCACTACAAACTCCCTAATTAACCCTTTCACTGCTAGCCATAATACACGTGTGAGGCGCAACAGGATTTAGTGGCCTTCTAATTACCAGAAAGCAACGCCAAAGTCATATATGTCTGCTATTTCTGAACAAAGGGGATCCCAGACAAGCATTTACAACCATTTGTGCCATAATTGCACAAGCTGTTTGTAAATGATTTCAGTGAGAAACCTAAAATTGTGAAAAATTTTAAGTTTTTTTTAATTTGATCGCATTTGGCGGTGAAATGGTGGCATGAAATATACCAAAATGTGCCTAGATCAATACTTGGGGTTGTCTACTACACTACACTAAAGCTAAAATTAACCCTACAAGCTCCCTAAAAGCTCCCTAATTAACCCCTTAACTGCTGGGCATGATACACTTGTGGTGCGCAGTGGCATTTAGCGGCCTTCTAATTACCAAAAAGCAACGCCAAAGCCATATATGTGTGCTATTTCTGAACAAAGGGGATCCCAGAGAGGAATTTAAAACCATTTATGCCATAATTGCACAAGCTGTTTGTAAATGATTTCAGTGAGAAACCTAAAGTTTGTGAAAAAATTTGTGAAAAAGTGAACAATTTTTTGTATTTGATCGCATTTGGCGGTGAAATGGTGGTATGAAATATACCAAAATTGGCCTAGATCAATACTTTGGGATGTCTACTAAAAAAAAATATATACTTGTCAAGGGATATTCAGGGATTCCTGAAAGATATCAGTGTTCTAATGTAACTAGCGCTAATTTTGGAAAAAAATGGTTTGGAAATAGCAAAGTGCTACTTGTATTTATGGCCCTATAACTTGCAAAAAAAGCAAAGAACATGTAAACATTGGGTATTTCTAAACTCAGGACAAAATTTAGAAACTATTTAGCATGGGTGTTTTTTGGTGGTTTTAGATATGTAACAGATTTTGGGGGTCAAAGTTAGAAAAAGTGTGTTTTTTTCCATTTTTTCCTCATATTTTATAATTTTTTTTATAGTAAATTATAAGATATGATGAAAATAATGGTATCTTTAGAAAGTCCATTTAATGGCGAGAAAAACGGTATATAATATGTGTGGGTACAGTAAATGAGTAAGAAGAAAATTACAGCTAAACACAAACACCGCAAAAATGTAAAAATAGCCTTGGTCCCAAACGGACAGAAAATGGAAAAGTGCTCTGGTCACTAAGGGGTTAACCAGCCCCATATTCTATTGATCATTTGTTACTGCCTCACCATTTTCTATATCCGCATCTCTCATTTCCTTCTAATCTCAGTTCTACGCTTTGTGTTACTTTCTAGCTTATGTCTATCTATGGCACAGAGTCAAGTCTTACCCATGATCTTATTAGACGTTTTTTCATAGTCCATTAAGACTTCTTAAAGTCTGTGATAATCAGTGCATTAACCCCTTAAGGACACAGCTTCAGTATGCTCAGTTGTTCCATGGCAGAATAATTCAGTCATTAAGGGGTTAAGCAACATTTTAAGACTTCAGACTACACCGTACTATTTGTTTGGGTTCCTGTCTCTGTTGTAATTGTTTTAAAAACGGTTAAGGAGTATTTGAAGAGGCCTTTACATCTTATTTGTATGAACATGCCCAAACTCCTTAAAAAAAATGTATCTTTTTCTTTCGGCTCCAAACATCATAATGGTCGTTAAAAACAACACAAATATATATATATTGACAAATTTGCTTCCCAGTGTGAATTTTCTTAAATATATTTAAATTCTAATATACTGTATGTTGTAAATTTGATAATCACAAATTGAAAGCTTTATGTTTTATTCTACCCATTCTGTTATTTGATTTATGGGTTAAAAAGCACAGATTTTTCTGCTCATATTTTGTGTTTAATTAAAATGTAATCATAATCAGATTTAAATGAAATTAAAATGAATGTATAGGGCCAGCAAAATAGCTGAAACGTGAGCAAATAAATTGGTGTTATAGCGTTAAACAGTGTATCAATATATGATGTGCACCCTCTGAGCATATTTAGATATGTTCTCATGGAAAGGAGCTATGTTTCAACAGAGGATACTAAGATAATAAAAGTAAATTAATATATATTTTTTTTATTTGCATTCTTTTTCTGAATCAGGAAACTTTCATTTTTATTACCCTGTCCCTTTAATACTATCTATGTTGCTAACAACATTAAAGGGGCAGTCTATAATATCATTTTTATTGTTTTAAAAGATAGATAATCCCTTTATTACCCATTCCCCAGTTTTGCATAACATACAGTTATATTAATATACTTTTTACCTCTGTAATTTACTTGTATCTAAGCATCTTCTGACAGCTCCCTGATCACATGACTGTGACTATTTATTATCTATTAACTTGCATTTTAGTTCTGTGTTGTGCTAACTCTTAAATAACTCCCTGGGCGTGAACACATTGTTATCTATATGGCCCACATGAACTAGCAGTCTCCCGTTATGAAAAGCAAATACAAAAGCATGTGATTAAGAGGCTGTAAATAGAGCCTTTGAAAAAGTCAGACATTTAGAGGTTTAAATGTTATAAAGTGTATTAATATAACAATGTTGGTTGTGCAAAGCTGGGGAATCGGTAGTGAAGGCATTATCTATCTATCAATTTTAATGTAGACTGTGCCTTTAAAGGGACAGTCTAATGCAACATTTTAATTGTTTAAAAAGATAGATAATCCCTTTATTACCCATTCCCCAGTTTTGCACAACCAACACAGTTATATTAATATACTTTTATGTTTGTGATTACCTTGTATCTAAGCCTCTGCAGACTGCCCTCTTATATCAGGGCTATTTACAGAATTGCATTTTAGCCAATTAGTGATGATTCTTGCACAATTACATGGGAGTGAGCACAATGTTATCTGTATGGCACATGTGAATTAACAGTTTTTATTGTAGCTTAGAAACAGGCAGAAATTTAGAGGTTTAAACGTAAAGTATATTAATATAACAATGTTATTTGTACAAAGCTGGGGAATGGGTAGTAAGGCGTTATCTATCTTTTTAAACAATAACAATTTTGGAGTAGACTGTCCCTTTAAAGGATGAATTGTGTAGTGAGGGGGCTGGAATACTGACTTCAGATCTCCCATATGTCCTGTATATTATGGCGACTGTCACAGGCTGGTTCTCCTATACTATTTATGTCCGAGTGACATTCGAAACCTTTTTTTATGACACCTAACTGTCCCCAAATATAAGGTTTTATTTATCTCCAATTATTCTAAGTATTTAACAATGATAAAGTGACCAGTTTAGCTGTTAGTTTGGAATCTAAGCTCATGTGTCTTTCTCACTTCCTATAACTGTTTGTTTATCATTTTCCTCTCGGTTTGTTTCATTGGTTTTATGCCTTGTTTTTATTATACATCTCCTTTCACCTTGTTTGCTTTCCCTTCCTCTTATATTTTTCACTCCCTGTTACTTGCCCCAGACTCAGTCTTCGGAAGTTTTTCTTCGTTTGTCCCCTGGAACAATATCCTGATGCTGACTGAGTGGAACATGTAGGCTCCAGCATCAGTGATTTTGTTGCAGGAGGCACTCAATACTCCTGGTACCTCGGATGACAACGTGACCCCAGCCTGTCACTTATCTATTCTTATTCTTCTCGCAACCGTCTCTATAAAATGTCTTTCTATGTCATTTCAGTTCCTCCTATCACTTTTTCCCTCTCTTCTATCATATTCTGCTATTCCCCTGAGCAGCCTTTTCACTTTTTTCAGTTATCCTTCCCTTGATCTTATTCATTGGTCCACTGTTGATGTCACTCTCTGACCCTGTCTCCTTTTCGTTTACTTTGCTCTTTTTTCTTTTACATTTTTTCTCACTCTTGCTTAGACCATCGTATTCTTTCATTCTATAATTTCTCACCATTTACTCTTATTTTTGCTCTTAAAGGGACGTTAAAGGAATATTAAAGTATTTTTTTTTTGTTGCATCTAAAAGTTTTATTAGAAATACTAATGATCCTCTACTGAAAAAACAACAACAAACACCACTAATAAGCAGTTGGAGTTGTGCCTACTTATCAGCCAATAAACAATCAGTTGGACAGAGATGCACATCGTGATAGTTTAAAGAGAAATAGCTTTAACAATATTTTTTTATGCAAATATATTTTAACATATTTAAATAGTTATCTGTTACGTACATAGTAAACTTTTGCTTCTTTCCCTATAAAAAAAATCTTTTTTTTTCTCTTACCCTCCAAGGTAAGATTTTACATACTGGCCAAAGCATTTCCTTATCCACCAACAGAGCGCTGGGAGTTGTTCTTGTCAGCCAATGAGCAGCCTGTTCTGAACAAACAAGCATTTCTTGTTAGCTTCAAAATGAGTTTAGCTTGGCCTTTTTAATGCAAAGCATCAAACTGCTGCATTTTCATATTCATAATAAAGCATTTTTTAGTTTAATGTCCCTTTAACTATCTCTCTTTTTTCTTTGTAAACTGCAACCTCCACTATCTTTTTATTGTGCTTTTTCCCGTCCCTTCTTATCCTCATATATAAAGTCAGAACTCAAGCTAAATGTCACCGGATCGGGGATCAGGTGCCTCGTATCAGGTAGGTAGATATATTTGGGATTTGAGAATGGATACGTGAAATAAAGACAGAACATCCTGTTGTTAGCTGCATTATGAGCACATTATTCTGCTGTATATGTCAGACGTTCCATTGGTTTGTGAATCATGGAATGACTGAGTAGCCTATTATCCCAGACTGGCACTGAATGGGTTTACAAGCTTTGGTGGGTACCAGTTAGCAAATGTTAGCTGAATGTATCTTCTGCAGTACTAGACAAGCTTAGTTGTTTTCTTAATTAGAAGCAGTCTTCACTGAACGTGTTTGAGAAAGAGCTGTGGTTGTAGGCAGGGTTGGCATGCCCAAAGCATTGAGCTGGGCACAGACTGTTCTGGGATTATTATGAGTAGTCAGATGCAGGCACTGAGGATGTTCCTGAGAGGCTACTGTAGTGTGTGTCTTCCCATCTGCTGAAGCTGCTGTTTTCTGTTGTTTTCCATGTAGAGCTCTTTAGTGCAACAGATAAAAAAAGAGGAAAACATTTTTCACTAATGAGGTTAAAGGGCACCTGCATAAAGGGATTGATGTGGTTTACTCTTTGTATACTGACCCCAAGAGTCCTCACTATATGAAACTCTGCTTCCCCCCCTATACCTAGTGACCTCGCTCTCCGGAATTGTCTGCTGACTGCGGATCTGACTGTGAAAATAGGAGACTATGGGTTGGCACATTTCAAGTACCGGGTAAGTGTGGCGAAGACATCTCCATAGGCAAACAAAACTGGAGCTCACCAATAAAAAAAGGGATAAGACAGTCATATTATTCTTGCTGCATCTATGAAGAGAACATTATAAAATGTTTTTTATTTTTTTTATTTTAATAAAAAAAATTGTTTTCATGCTGGCTGAGACATCCACCAAAAGAGCTGGGGGGGGGGGGGTATCATCCACTAAACAGTCTAGAAATTATTTATGATCAAACATGCATTTCCTGTTGATTTTAATGTAAAGAGCTTTACATGTTCTTTCATATGTAAGATCAATTATTGTTTTTTTTCCCTTTACTTTAAAGCCCCTTAGAGTATATTCAGAATGATCAGAAAGAATCAGCAGTTTATCCTTAGCTTGCATTTAATTACACTAATTGAGTGAAGTCTCTGTAGAGTAGTTATTATTATTATAGGAATTTTTTTTTCTTTAAATATAAACAATATACAATTTTCTAAAAAAAAAAAAAAACGTAGTAGATCCATATAGCATCATCCCAGCAGGAGTGGTATCTGCCATAAAATAACTGCAGGGATGTGTGTCTATTTAATGAATGTAAAAGGATCAAATAAGGTCAGGGTTTTGTAATAATGAGGAAAGGGCAGATTAGAAAGGACATGTGAGTAGTGTGCCCTGACCCTTTATGTCTATAGGAGACCAGTAGTAAAATGACAGCTCTGTGGTCCAGGCAGTGTTACCTGTGGTTGTTATGCTTTACGTATTGCCAGTCCTGACCCTCTGCTCATACAGTAGTCACTGGAGCTGTCAGAGAAATTGTTTTTTTCCTGTTCTATTCTGTGGTTTGTAACCAAACACCATGGCACATAGCCAGCTGTCCCCCAGCCTGTGCCAGCAGGCACCAAGTTGCCTGGATTAAGGAAAGTGTGTGTTGGGGGGAAACAGGAGCTTTCTCCCAGTTCAGAGCCTGTCTGCCCCAGGGAGAGGAGGGGACTCTGTGTAACCTCTCTCCGTCAGGGTGAGTCAGACGTCTGCTGATCCTCAGGGAGGGGGGGGGGGGAGGAGGAAGCAGAAGGGGGAGCTTGAAGCTGTAGCTGAGCTGTGTTTATGCCCGGCAGGATGATTACCTTGTGACGTCAGACCAGTTGTGGGTGCCGCTGCGCTGGATCGCACCGGAGCTCATTGACGAGGTGCATGGGAACCTGCTTGTGGTGGATCAGACAAAGGCTAGTAACGTCTGGTAAGATTCTGCCGCTTCTTCTAGTATCATTCACTTTCTCTCTGCTTCTCAGCTTGGGTGGAGCTGTCACTTGCTTCAGTACAATGTCTCTAATATATCCAATGAGAGCCAGAGCTAAGGATAACACACTGGTGGCCTACAGCTGTCAGGACTGTGGGCCTGTTTAATTAAAGCTAAGGCAGTTCAAAACTGTTTAAGTATAACAGGCTGATGTGAATTGCAAAACAATATAAATAGCTGTGAAACAAAAAAATGAGTATTGCATTTGTCATTCATATTATTATGGTAACCCAAGACACGTGCAAAGGAGTGAGGCTAGCAGAGTGATTGCAGAGGGGCATACAGAGCTTGTAGGGGCATGTTTTACCGGGATGTTGTTGGGACAGTTACAGTGTTGATGAAACAAATTATTACCCATTGCCAGGGTGATTATTGAGTACTGAGGAATAGCCACTGTGGGTGGAGGGATATGTGAGTATGAGTTTAAGCGCTCAGGTGTAGATAGCATGAAATGTGGAAGGTTGCTGTAAATGTGAGGTCACACAACAGGTGGGAAGGGGATGAATTGGGAATAATAATGTGTATAATAGGGAAGGATAAGTGCTCGGATGAGGAGAAGATGAGCAAGGAGACTAGTGAAGAAGAGCATTCAGACAGTAGGGCACATAAATTCACGTTCTTCCACGTCAGCATTGTTTGTTGCTGTAAAACAAATACCCTGTGCTTAACCATTCTTGTCTGCAATGATATAAGCTGTGTCCCTAAGTGAAAACCTCTTCTTCTGCATAGGTCCCTGGGAGTAACACTATGGGAGCTGTTTGAGTTGGGCCGTCAGCCGTACTACGAGTACTCAGACAGGCAGGTCCTGAGCTATGTTATCAAGGAGCAACAACTTAAGCTGCCCAAACCTCAGCTCAAGCAGCTGCTGTCAGATCGCTGGTGAGAAAAGTGCACACACTACAGAAAAACATGCAGACATCACATGGCTTTATTTATGAGACACCACAGATTCATCAGAAAAAAATATTTACACATTCATCATCAGAAAAAGTACACGGGTGCCATATATTTATCATTGTGCATGCAGTGAAGGATATACATCATTATAGAAATATTTACAGACCACAGATTTATCATAAGAAAAACACATATACAAGTGCTTTCATCCCCAGAGAAACCTGCATTCTCAGTAGGATTACCACAAGACAACCCGTCAAATGTATTGCCATAGAAACACACACAAGCCATGAAATGATCCGCAGAGAAAACATCCGCACATCTGAAAATGTTAGGTGTTTGTCATAAAATTATAAGCACAAATATGTAAACCACTGCTTTTTGAATGCGCTATGGGTATGTATACAAATAAAAACATATATACTTGCAGGGGTGGTGTATCTTAGTAAGTCTTCTCAAAGTTGTATGCAAAAAAAACATTCTACGCCTAGGCTATCGACATATTGCAGTGCTAGGTCCATATCTCCTGTGAGACACTTTTTTAAAAGATTATTGCCAGTTTGGGCACAAAACGTTTGCCACTCCCATGAACTAATCAACAACAAACATACACCTTAAATATTTCTCATTATTAAACTATTAAAACATCATTGATTTATCACAAAAACACATACCTTGTTATTTCCTGACTTTAAAAAAAAAATCAAGTTTGATTTACATTTTCACAGGCTTATCTAGAAAGTGGGTGTTCAGTACAAACACATTAATTCATTATGCATTTATCACAGGAGGCACATTTTTTTCTAAAAAAACAACAACAACAAAACAGAAAAACGTTTCTCTAAACCTAACAACCATGGGCAAATTATACACCAGGGGTCTTCAATTCTAATATTCAGTACCCACTTAAAGGACAATTTTTTTGGATTACCTTGGATGAGATCAGGGTCAAAACTGAAATGTGCATGGGTACAGTTTAATTTTAAATAGAAACAAAAAAATGCTTCTAGTAAAGTTGTTACTATTTTTTTCAGCAGCATACGCACATATGCTGTGAGGGCCTGTGCACAAATATTCAAGCTCAGAGAGCTGGTGATGGTTTGTATTGTGCCGGGGAATCCTTAATTTGTGTCTTGTACACCTGCTGACGCTCTGACAAGGTTTAGTCACAGCATATGTGCGTATGCTACAGAAAAGCAGTAATAGCTGTTACTAGAAGCATTTTTACTAATGGAAGTATATTACAAAAGTTCTTCTTGCACCCATGTACATTTCAGCTTTGACCTTTCTATTCCTTTAATCATCAGAGAAAACCATGTATACATCTATGCCTATAGAAACTCTTGCAAATAATGGATTTATAACTAAAGAATATGTGTACTATATATGAAATGGAAAAAAAGGACCTCAATTTCAGAGTTTTAAGCTCTCTCTCAAATACGAAACTAAAGGTAAAATACAGGTTTTTGCCGCCTCTTAACAGAAATTCAAAACACATTGTTGGTTACTTATAAAGCGCCAACAGATTACGCAGCGCTATTCAAAGTTCAAAACATTACTGGGATTCGTGACATACACGGACAAGTACAATAAGGGTTACGTTACATTTGTAAGGGTGTATGATAAACTGCAATAAATGGGCTATACAAAGGAGAGGAATAAACTCTGCAAACCCTCTCAATATACTGCCTACAAGCACAACTAAGAAAATGACGTCTATATTACCAAGGAAATCTTAAAACACGAAGTTTACTTCCAGCGGTGTTAGCGCATGAGCGAAAAGCTCTGTATAGCATGCCACTTAATTTGGCCCTGTGTGTTTTAAACTTGTGACTTTCAACATAGAAACTAGGCACTCTATTTCCAGATATATAGATTCTTGATAAGTCATTGAGTTTCTCTTTATTGCTTTATAACATCACATATAGAAATGTACTGTTAGAAATGAAACATAAAAATTGCCATGACCACTAGCAATCAAACAGTTATTCAAACCCAGCACACTGCATATAGAAGCCACCCACACAAACAGTATAATCTTAGCTACAAGGCTTTTTACATGTTTTCGTCATTTCTGTATGGGTTTTAACATCACTTTAAAAATTAAAAAAGTAATTACTGCCTCAAATGTGTTTTGAACCTGGGACTTTTAACATAGGAGCTATCCTGAGTTATGTAGATAGGTCATTAAGTATTTCTATATTTCTTAAAGTTAAAGTAAATCCTAGCGTTTTACAAATGCTAGGATTTACTATTGAAACAAATAAAGGGCACTTTCATTCATTAAGTATAAGATACTTCATTTAGAAAGCTCCTTTATTTGATTCAATCGATCGCCGCTCTTACCTCCTACACTAGAGCACGGCTAAAACATTTTTTGGCTAAGAGGTGACGTTTTCACCTCTTAGCCAATAGCAGTGCAGTAAATCCAGCTCCCATGGGCGCCAAACCGGATTAACCGCACGGCTATTGGCTAAGAGGTGAAAACGTCACCTCTTAGCCAAATTTTTTTTTAGCTGTGGGCTGCTGTAGAAGCTATAAACGGCGATCGATTGAATCAAATAAAGGAGCTTTCTACATGAAGTATCTTATACTTTATGAATGAAAGTGCAGTTTATTTGTTTCAATCAGGGGCGTATTACTGCCTAGGCCAACAAGGCCCGTGCCTAGAGCGGCAGAATGAGGGGGGCGGCACTTTTTTTTGCAGCCTCAGTAGGCAGCTGAACAGTCACTCTGTCTCATCAAGAAATCGTGCTAGCCGCTAAGCAGGTAAGCCCTACATATCCGGAAGCTGCATATAATGGTGCCCAGCGCTAACAACTCTGTCTGACTCTAAGCAAGAAATCACTGACTACTGAGCCCTAGATCGTAGCTGCATATTTGCTAATGATGCCCAGCGCTAACTGCCATTTCCCCGCCGCAACGCTCCCAAGGGTCTGCCTGCAGCTGCAGTTCATACACGGAACATGCCCCTTTATTGGTGCCGGCCGGGTCACTCCAATTCCCGGATCAAGAAGCGATCGCACATTACATTGTCAAGGGCCTGATGCCTTAGTCTGCCCTGAAGTTATTTAAGGAAGTCACCCTTTATTGGTACCGGGTCCTGGTGATACTAGTCGAGCACTCACCTGGTGAATTGACAGTGGCAGTGCGGGTGGTGATTTATGAGTAACAACGTTCTTCTGGGATCTCCTGAGTCTCGCTGTGTAGTAAACCGAGCCAGTATGACTATGACAGTTTCCTCACTCGACTGCCACAGTCATACTGGCTCGGTTTACTACACAGCGAGACTCAGGAGATCCCAGAAGAACGTTGTTACTCATAAATCACCACCCGCACTGCCACTGTCAATTCACCAGGTGAGTGCTCGACTAGTATCACCAGGACCCGGTACCAATAAAGGGTGACTTCCTTAAATAACTTCAGGGCAGACTAAGGCATCCGGCCCTTGACAATGTAATGTGCGATCGCTTCTTGATCCGGGAATTGGAGTGACCCGGCCGGCACCAATAAAGGGGCATGTTCCGTGTAAGAACTGCAGCTGCAGGCAGACCCTTGGGAGCGGAGCGGCGGAGGAAATGGCAGTTAGTGCTGGGCATCATTAGCAAATATGCAGCTACGATCTAGGGCTCAGTAGTCAGTGATTTCTTGCTTAGAGTCAGACAGAGTTGTTAGAGCTGGGCACCATTATATGCAGCTTCCAGATTTGTAGGGCTTACCTGCTTAGCGGCTAGCACGATTTCTTGATGAGACAGTGACCCGGCCGGCACCAATAAAGGGGCATATCCCAGCATTGTTGTAACCAATCAAAAGAGCCAGCAGTAGCAAATATATTGAAAATTTTAAATCAAACATTGCAGCTAAACAGCATAGGATTTAGTAATAGCATGATATGTTTGTTTGACTTTGGCCACATCAGATGAAAATTCCAACGATACTTGAAATTGGGTGTACCGTACACCCAGTCACATCAATACTGATCGGTGTGGAAGTTCAAGGGCCGGATTAGTCTGCCCTGAAGTAACTCAAGGAAGTCACCCTTTATTGGTACCGGGTCCAGAGCTCTGCATATCCCTCCATGGCCTACGCTATCTGCCACTGCCTGGTTAGTACAAAATAAATGGGACTTCTCTACAACCACTTTTTTTCTTTGTGTGTGTGTGTGTATATGTAATTATGTATGTATGTATGTGTCTATGTATATATGTGTGTGTGTGTATGTATGTGTGACTATATGTCTATGTGTGTGTGAGAATGTATGTGTGTGTATATATATATATATATATATATATATGCAAGTCCTGGTAACAATTTCACAATACCCTGACCAAAAAATATGGTGGCAGAAAAATTGCCTAAAACCTAGGGGGGGAGGGGGTTGGGGGGGCAGCAGAATTTTGAGTGCCTAGGGCAGCACAAAACCTAAATACGCCACTGGTTTCAATAGTAAATCCTAGCATTTGTAAAACGCTAGGATTTACTTTCACTTTAACAACATCACATTTAGAATATTGTATATAGACCAAGGTAAAAAGTCTATGTGTAATTGATTGTTACTGCACATTTGTTTGTCGGTAAACCATGCACAAAATGAGTTGTAAATCTCTTTGTAAGTAAATTTCAGTCTGAGCTCTGCTACATCACTATTAAAAATTGTAAAACGCAGGCTAACTTTATGGGAACTTGAACCTGCTCCGCAGTAATATTCTTTATCCTTTGTACTAATCAGAAATATTTTTTGGCATTTTCCATTTTATAATGATATCAGAAATAAAAACAGAATCTTGGACCATAAATGCAGGTAAAAGAAGCAAGTTCATTATGCACAGTATCTTTAGAACAGATTTGTCTGTGTTTAAACCATTCAAAATTCTTCTTTTCTCCAATGTTTTGCACGTTCTTGACCCAAAGGGCCTCATGTATTAACTGGCGTGTGGACAAGCTTCTCAACTTGAGAAGTTGTCCACACACCTTAGCGGATCTGTTTAATGCCCACCCCTTCACTCGCACAAGAGAAGGGACTGTCAATCACCCAGAGCGAGTGAGCTCTCAGATGGCGAAGAGTGTAAGAAGCAGCCATTTAATGACCGCTGCATCTTACATTGTAGGAAGCAAGCTCGCATGTGTGAACCTGCCCTGGAAGGGCTCCGGGGCAGCTTACGCTGCTTCGTACATCGAGCCCTTAAACTTCCTAATTCAATGATAAAAACTGCGGAATGTTCCACTTTTAGGGTCAGTTAATAATGGGAAGGGATAAAGTCTCAGTCCTAAACTTTTTTTATTGAGGTAACATTTCAATTTTGAGGCTACTCTTATTTTTTTATTTTTATGGGGGTGAGAAAGTGCAATATTTTTAACATTTCCCCTCAATTTCAAGTTGATTATCTCTGGTGGGGCACCAGATAAGAACCTGAGTTTGAGATTCGACTGATATACAAAGCTAGGGCTAGTAGAAATCTGGAGAAAAGCCTACTTTATTCATGCGTTTTGAGAAATGACAAGATATAATATAAACATAATAAAAATGAACTGTATTTTACACTAATTATGTTTATGATTTACACACAATTTCTAGCTACATTTTTTATTAAAAGCTGTGATATTTCATCACTCAGTCTCTTGGAAATGTTGTGGGAGCTTATGGTGGCAGTAGTCATCTCGGCAGGTTTAGTTTTCTGAAAACACTGTTCATTGGAATCCAAGCTTTGTCAACAATGGATATCTTAAATGATTTTCTTAGTCCAGGTTTTACAAAAGCATCACAGTTTTCATCACTGATGTCCTCAAGCCTAACCACCACTGGTCATCATAGATACAAGCGACACAGTTTTTGTTTCGTAGGATCAGGGGAACAAATTGAATCACTGCATGTTCTTTAAAGCATCTGATATTACTCTCTGATACTTCTTAAAAACTGAAATTATCTTGTACTTGGAATTCTCTGACACTTCAAACCTCTCCTTGAGTTTCAGTTCATGAAATTCAGTTACTTCCTTTATTTTGCCATAGATGTGTGTGACCTCCTTAATCTTCTTGTTGCAAAAGAGGAACATATCTTCAGGGGTGAGGATTTGACCCTCTTTTGTCCTCCGCAAACTGGCTTTTGTGGTTTATCTCTTAGTTGTTCCTCCATCCCTGCCACATGCATTTTTGCCATGGGATGTTGTGAAGACATTCCATGGTTAAATTCTTCTTGTTTTTTATATTGGCTTGCAGATCCGTCAGAAAAATAAATAATTTTTCATACCTCGGGAAGGATGCCCTGTACAGCTCAGAAGAAAATGAAACCCGATCGCATATTCTTGTGTATGTTAAACCGACATGGAAATATGCATATTTCACATTCTAATGTTCTTCACATAACAAAATATGTTCTATTTATTCATAAATACATATTTCTACATATATCTGATGGTATTTTGTACAATATATATTTATACCTATATATACATGATTATATATAGGTATAGATATATATACAGATATATATATATATAGGAATATCTATTTAAAAATACTTAAACATATTCTTCTATGTGCAGAGCATTGGAATGTGAAATATTTACAGTAAATACATAGTTAAAATCTTTATTAAAAATCAATATTACATAAATGTGCTTTAAAATGTTCTCATCTACTTAACTGCAAAGGGCTCCAATGCACTTATATATATGTCTATATATGTATACATATGTATTTATGTGTTTATATGTTTATATATGTCTGTAAATACATAAATACACATATAAATACATATGTACACACATATACAGTGGATATAAAAAGTCTACACACCCCTGTTAAAATGTCAGGTTTCTGTGATGTAAAAAATTAGACAAAGATAAATCATTTCAGAACTTTTTCCACCTTTAATTTGACCTATAAACTGTACAACTCAATTGAAAAAACAAACTGAAATCTTTTAGGTAAAGGAAAATAAAAATAAAAAAATAAAAATAATGGTTGCATAAGTGTGAACACCCTTAAACTAATACTTTATTGAAGCACCTTTTGATTTTATTACAGCACTCAGTCTTTTTGGGTATGAGATTTTCAGCATGGCACATCTTGACTTGGCAAGATTTGCCCACTCTCCTTTGCAAAAACACTCTAAATCTGTCAGAATGCGAGGGCATCTCCAGTGCACAGCCCTCTTCAGATCACGCAACAGATTTTGAATTGGATTCAGGTCTGGGCTCTGGCTGGGCCATCCCAAAACGTTAATCTTCTTCTGGTGAAGCCATTCCTTTGTTGATTCGGATGTATGATTTGGGTCGTTGTCATGCTGAAAGATGAAGTTCCACTTCATGTTCAGCTTTCTAGCAGAAGCCTGAAGGTTTTGTGCCAATATTGTCTGGTATTTAGAACTGTTCATTATTCCCTCTACCTTGACTAAGGCCCCAGTTCCAGCTGAAGTAAAACAGCCCCAAAGCATGATGCTGACACCACCATGCTTCACTGTGGGTATGGTGTTCTTTTGGTGATATGCAGTGTTGTTTTTGCGCCAAAAATATCTTTTGGAATTATGGCCAAAAAGTTCAACTTTGGTTTCATCAGACCAGAACACCTTTTGCAACATGCTTTTGGGAAACTTCAGATGTGTTTTTGCAAAATTTAGCTGGGCTTGGATGTTTTTTTTTTTAAGAAAAGGCTTCCGTCTTGCCACTCTACCCCATAGCCCAGACATATGAAGAATTTGGGCGATTGTTGTCACATGTACCACACAGCCAGTACTTGCCAGATATTCCTGCAGCTCCTTTAATGTTGCTGTAGGCCTCTTGGCAGCCTCCCAGACCAGTTTTCTTCTCGTCTTTTCATCAATTTTGGAGGGACGTCCAGTTCTTGGTAATGTCACTGTTGCACCATATTTTCTTCACTTGATGATGACTGTCTTCACTGTGTTCCATGGTATATCTAATGCCTTGGAAATTCTTTTGTACCCTTCTCCTGACTGATACCTTTTAACAATGAGATTCCTCTAATGCTTTAGAAGCTCTCTGCGGACTATGGCTTTTGCTGTAGGATGCGATTAACAAAATGTCAGGAAAGACCTACTAGAATAGCCAGACTTTATTTGGGGTTAATCAGAGGCACTTTAAATGATGACAGGTGTGTACTGACTCCTATTTAACATGAATGTGATTTCTTAATTTTGAACACAGCTACAGCCCCCAGTTATAAAAGGGTGTTCACACTTATGCAACCATATTATTTTATTTTTTTATTTTTATTTCCCTTTACCTAAAAGATTTCAGTTTGTTTTTCAGTTGTACAGTTTATAGGTCACATTAAAGGTGGAAAAAGTTCTGAAATGATTTATCTTTGTCTCATTTTTTTACATCACAGAAACCTGACATTTTAACAGGGGTGTGTAGACTTTTTATATCCACTGTATATATATATATATCCATCTTTAGACATGTGTATGTATATCTGTGTTAAAGCCCTTTGAGCCCTTATAACTTTTGTGTGCAATATTGTTTTTTAATAATTTTTATTATATGGGGTTATTATGAGTATAACTGTACTTTGTAATATATTTTTGATGCGTTTTGTGCAACATTTAACACAAGCTCTGAGGACACAGTAATCATTCTAGCGTAAATCGCGATTGCACTCAAGCGATCGTGTTAACTTTAAACTACCAGCGATAAAGCCAACAAGGGCAAACACTCGCAAAAAAAAACCCTTATCGCTCACATGTAACTGTTAGCGCTCCACTTGTAATCTGGCACTTTGTCTTTTATTTGCATTTATTTTCTTAATCTTGGATTCTGGGCACACTCCAAGAGCAGCACAAGCTGAGTCAACCTGAAGAGAATCTTCGACTAATACTTTTCTGCTCCATACATGTTTCTTTTTCAATCACAAATATTTCTTTTAGCAGGTTGGATACAGTGACCTACCAGGGACAAGTTTTAGAGGATAGCTATTTTCCTTTGATATGTGCTCTAATCAAATCTCTCATAGTCCTTTTGAAATAGGTTTGTTGTGATATTCCAGGGGATTACAACTGTTGCCAAATAGGTGATGATATTTCAATAGAAATTTGTTTTCATGGTTTTTAAAAAACTGATGTAACATCACATCCTATCATTGAACACAGTAACTCATTTTCTTCTGAGCTGTAGTCACTTACTGCTTTTATCACAGGAGAAACAACATCATAGCTCTGTTTATGACACTGTTCATTTGTAAAACATCTAAGTGAACATAGTATTGTCATATTTGGATAAAATCTATTCCCACATCACTTGAAACTAACACACTTCAGCTCCTAGTATCTAACTCACAGGAGTGCAGCCAACACACTGACAAGCTGTGTCCATACACTTGCAAGTTTGAGAAGTCTTCCTGTCCTATTTTTATGTTTGTGCCTACAGCAACATGATAAATTATTTTTACTGTTGCCAATATCAAATGTAGTAAAATGTTAGCGCTCATTGACAAGCATAAGCTATTGTATGCCAATCATAAACATAATTAGTGTAAAATACTGTTACATTTTTATTATTTGTTATGCTTATATTACATCTTGTCATTTCTCAAAATGCATGAATAAAGTAGGCTTTTCCCCAGATTTCTACCAGCCCTAGCTCTTTAACCAGTAGAATCTCAAATCAACAGAATGCTACCATAGAGGACTTATATCTGTAAAAATAAGGACTTTGTCGATTGTCTCTAAGATGATCAGTGAAGACATCAGTAAGGAAAACTGTGATGTTTTTGTAAAACCTGGACAAAGAACATGATATCTACTGTGGACAAAGCATGGGTTCCCATGAACAATGTTCTCAGAAAACTGACACTCGCCGAGTTGACTGCTGCCATGTTTGAAGAACATGCAGTGAAAAAATTAGTTTCACTGATCCTACAGAAGAATGACTGTGTCACTTGTCTCAATGATGACCAGTGGTGGTTAATCGTGATTGAGGACATCAGTGATGAAAACAAATGTTTTTGTAAAAACTGGACCAAGACATCTACTGTGGCCAAAGCATGGGTTACCATAAACAATGCTCTCAGAACACTGACACCTGTCGGGTTGACTACTGCCACCATAAACTCCGACATAATTTCCGAGAGAAAATGTAGCTTGATATTCAGGTGTGTCAATCATAAACTTAATTAGTGTCAAATACAATAAATTTTTCTTATTTTAATTGTTTTGAACATTATAACAACACATAAAGCAAGGTAGCAAAAACAAGATACAAAGTATTCATCCATAGCATCATCCGGCCATAGTTATACGTCATTCTGCTAATACATCATATATTCTCTCAAACATTATAAAAAAGTATATACCTGCACCATAGATATATACTGTACATAGGTGATAAACAATCATAAGAAATTCCTTGCAACATTATCATGGGTGAAATTGCTTCATGAAAATTTCTGCTTATTAGCAAGACATTTTCTCTACTTTTCTCTCTAATCTCAAGATCTATACATAATTATATAATTAATTAATTGATATAATTATAAATCAATAAACACAAAGAGTAAAAAAAAAAAAGAAACCGAAGGGCTCTGCTAAAGTCTCTCACTAACAACAGCCTGTGAAGCTTATACCACCAAGAACTATATGTATAAAAAATACTAAACATTAACCCCTTAATGACCACAGCACTTTTCAATTTTCTTACCCTTAAGGACCAGGGCTATTTTTACATTTCTGCTGTGTTTGTGTTTAGCTGTAATTTTCCTCTTACTCATTTACTGTACCCACACATATTATATACGCTTTTTCTCACCATTAATTGGACTTTCTAAACATACCATTATTTTCATCATATCTTATCATTTACTATAAAAAAAATATAAAATATGTTGAAAAAATTGAAAAAAAACACACTTTTTCTAACTTTGACCCAACATCTGTTACACATCTACAACCACCAAAAAACACCCATGCTAAATAGTTTCTAAATGTTGTCCTGAGTTTAGAAATACCCATTGTTCTTTGCTTTTTTTGCAAGTTTTAGGGCAGTAAATACAAGTAGCACTTTGCTATTTCCAAACCATTTTTGTTTTCAAAATTAGCGATAGTTACATTGGAACACTAAGATCTGTCAGGAATCCCTGAATATCCCTTGACATGTATATATATTTTTTTAGTAGACAACCCAAAGTATTGATCTAGGACGATTTTGGTATTTCATGCCACCATTTCACCGCCAAATGCAATAAAAAAAAAAATTGTTTATTTTTTACAAACTTTTTCACAAACTTTAGGTTTCTCACTGAAATTATTTACAAACAGCTTGTGCAATTATGGCATAAATGGTTGTAAATGCTTCTCTGGGATCCCCTTTTTTCAGAAATAAAAGACATATATGGCTTTGGCATTGCTTTTTGGTAATTAGAAGACCGCTAAATGCCGTTGCGCACCATACGTGTATTATGCCTAGCAGTGAAGGGGTTAATTAGGGAGCTTGTAGGGTTAATTTTAACTTTAGTGTAGTAGACAACCCAAAGACTTGATCTAGGCCCATTTTGGTATATTTCATGCCACCATTTCACCGCCAAATGCGATCAAATAAAAAAAATTGTTCACTTTTTCATCAACTTCAGGTTTCTCACTGAAATTATTTACAAACAGCTTGTGCAATTATGGCACAAATGGTTGTAAATACTTTGCATTGCTTTTTGGTAATTAGAAGGCTGTTAAATGCCGCTGCGCACCACACTTGTATTATGCCCAGCAGTGAAGGGGTTAATTAGGTAGCTTGTAGGGTTAATTTTAGCTTTAGTGTAGAGATCAGCCTCCCACCTGACACATCCCACCACCTGATCCCTCCCTGACCCCTCTCAAACAGCTCTCTTCCCTCCCCCACCCGACAATTGTCCCCTCCTTCTTAAGTACTCACAGAAAGTCTGCCAGTACTAAAATAAAAGGCTTTTTTCTTTTTTTTTTAAATATATTCTGCAGTGTAGGATCCCCCCTTAGCCCCAACCTCCCTGATCCTCCCCAAACAGCTCTCTAACCCTCCCCTCTCTGCCTATTTGCCACCATCTTGGGTACTGGCAGCTGTCTGTCAGTGCCCAGTTTGCCATACAATTAGCTTTTTTTAATTAAAAAAATAAATAAAAATCCAATTTTTTGTGTAGTGTAGCTGCCCCCTCAATAACCTATCCCCAACCCCTCCCAGATCCCTTGGATAATATTTATCCCCCACCTCTCCCTCCTTCCCTTTACACTTTACTAGTTCTATAGTGTAGCGGTCCCACCCGCTCCCGCCCCCGTGCGATCTCCCGCACGCGTGCGCTCTCCCGCACCCCCACATGCGATCCCACCCCTCTCTACCGGATATCCTCCAGGGATGGGCCGCCCACCTGCCTCCCTAGAATGGCTCCCACCCACCAACGATCGCACCATCTCTGGCCGATGCAGAGAGGGCCACAGAGTGGCTCTCTCTGCAACAGCGGGTAGAAAAAGGTATTGCAGTGAAACTGTTACCTTATTATAATAAGATTTCTATTTATAAAGTGTTTCCTCTACCTTTTTTTTCAGTTCAAAAAACCTTTGCATATATTCTATCTGAAACAAGGTATTTCTAACCTCCAGACAAATAAATAATGAGGGGGGAAAAAAGGAAGAAAACATTTCTTACAAAATACAGAACTTCAAGGGGAGAGCGGAGGAATAAAAAAAGAGAATACCTAAGTGTAATAAATGCTACCACTATTCTTTTGCTAGTAATCTTCTAACATAAGTGGAATTTTGAAATAAAAATAGAAATTGTGTTTTTAGTGTATAACTTAATAAGACTTACCCATTTTCTACAATATTTTTTAATATTTTATTCAGAGCAGGTAGTTCTATCAAACTGTTCTATTTCTGTTTTTGTAATAGATTAATATGTTTATTAATAGACAGTTCTTTAAGTATTCAATATCTACCTCCTAAAATGACGACATTATTAAAACAGGTATTATCCAATCTCATACAAAAGGAAAATGTGCAGTTTTTCAAGCCTAATTTTAGTTTGGAGAACGTTACTTATCCAGAAGTTTACGCAATACAACATTTTTGTACATTTCCAGAACATGTGTATCAGATCAGCGCCTCACACCTTGCATCGGGAGTATCTACTTTGAGTATTAGGATACCATTTTTTAATGTTAGCTTGGGTTACATAAATATGGGTAATTAACTTAAGATGAGTTTCTTGTCATGCTGTAACCAATGTGGCCTTCTCCATTCTTGGTCAAGCTACCTACGTTGGACCACTTGTGATGGATTGACCCGTAGATTAAGAAATTCTATATCAGAGATAATAATTAACCAAAAAGATACAAAAGATGGAAGCCACTTCTAGGCCTTCATTAAACCAAGATGTCTCAATGTATCCCAAGTATAATGAAAGACGCTTGAAAGTGAAACATAAAACAAGATTAATAATGATATAGGGTATAACAATGTTGGGGATTCATAGATCAACTGTTAATAAACCAGGTTAAAACCAAAACCAGAATGTGCCTCCTTTTGAGAAAGCATTACAATATAGCTTTTCAACAGTCAGAGGCCTATGCTAATGTAGAGGCGAGAGACAAAAATCTACAAATTATATAACACTTAGACCAATATATGACTTTATATATTTAAAGGGACATACTGTATAAGGCAAAATGCATAGAGTGGCATGTGCAATGAGAGAGTTTCAACCCACCTATGACTTATGATCTCGGCTGCTAACCACAATACACAGGATAAGCTATATAAAGGAAACTAGGGGGGATATTAGTGTGGGTCAAAAATAAAAATGTGACCACCCTGGTGTATAAGATGCTTATTGAAAGAGTTCTAGGTCCCTAAAAAGTTAACCAACAGCATATTAGTGCCCTATAAAATGTCAGTTGTCAACATTCAGACAAAATTAATAAAGCTCTATTACAAGAAGCATCAATAAAAACCTGTGAAAAGATCAACTTGCAAGGTGTAATAATCAAGTTAAGCCGAACATAGGAGTAAGCAAAAATGAAAACATTAGGCAACTACATGCCGAGGATTAACTTAGTAAAGACATGGGTAGTCACTCTTAAATTAACCCACTCTGACCAATTAACTCATTGTAAAATATTTATCTAAAAGTCTTAAAACTGCACCATCTGCAACTCTATCAGTTAAGAAGCCTGGTAACTAACAGTTGGCCCATTGAGAAGAATTAGCATGTCCCACCGTCAGTCTGTCAGGAGAATGCCAGAGCCACTTCGCAGCCCATTTAGAGGCAGAAGTGTATTTCATATCATTGGCCTTCACTAGGGTAAAATAGGCCTGTTTTACTGAGGTAGTTGTAGAAATATATAATGCGCTGTTAGCTGCCTGTGCTGTTTGAACCTCATTCTCAAAGCGCTTCTGTACCGGTTTTCCCTTTGCATTTGGTATTGTACATAGTGTGATGCTAACATTATAACTCTGAAGGAGCTGTGCAATGAAGACATCACTCAATCTGGCTGACTGGCTGTAAAATTGAATACTGTTCTAATGGGCAACTGGTTTGGTGGCATGTCGCATGCTGGGTCAGCTTAGGTTTGATCTTGAGTAGGTCATCTGTATAAAGCAGGAGGCTGGCTTGAGTCAGTAGATTGCAAGGATTAAACTGGATCAAAGGAACCTGCATCCTCAGCAGTCACTGTGGTCTCCCAAACTGTCTGAAATTGTAGATTTCTGGAAGATATTCACTCAAATATGGATAGTAGTTAGGTTTCCAATTTCAAGCAATGCTTATCCATACGTTGCATTAATTACTGTCCCCTTATTGCTGTTTAAAGATACTGTTGTCTCCAGGGTCCTTCACCCTTTGAGTGCTAAGTACTTGCCCACCTAGGTTCTAAGCTTTTTTTTTAATGTTTTTTTTAGCTTCTTTTTTATTTTTTTCAGACCCCCAATACTTACACTGTTGAAAAGGTGATTACCTTTCCAATGCTGGGTCTTGGGGGTCTGTAGCTGCTTAGATGCCTGAGATACAGGCTTCTAAGCAGCATGCCCCCTGCTCCTATACTTAACATTGTTAAGTATAAATAAAGTTGAGCGGTGACGTCATCACGTTATTGTGCGTGACGTCACCACGCAAAACGGAAAGCCCCGGCGATGTCTTGTCAGTCTACAGACATGATCGCAGGCTTAGGAGTGGGTGGGAGCCCCCAGATCTCCCTCAAGGTGGGAGAGTGCTAGCGACGGCTCTGAGCCGTCGTTAGCACCAGAGTGGGAAACGCTGCGACGGCTCAGGTCCATCGTTAGCACTCAAAGGGTTAAAGGGACAGTCTACAATATAATTTTTATTGTTTTAAAAGATACATAATTCCTTTATTACCATTTCCCCAGTTTTGCTTAACCAACACAGTTATATTAATATACTTTTTACCTTTGTTATTACCTTTTATCTAAGCATCTTTCAACAGCCCCCTGATCACATGACTTTGTATTTATTATCTATTGACTTGCATTTAGTACTGTGTTGTTTTAACTCTTAAATAACTCCCTGTGCCTGAACACAGTGTTATCTATATGGCCCAACATGAACTAACAGTCTCTTGTTGTGAAAAGCAATTAAAAAAGCATGTGATAAGAGGCAGCCGTCAAGGGCTTAGAAATTAATTTTTGAGTCTACCTAGGTTTTGCTTCAACTAAGAATACCAAGAAAACAAAGCAAATTTGATGATAAAAGTAAATTGGATAGTTGATTAAAATTACAAGTCCTATCTGAAGAATGAAAGTTTAATTTTGACTAGACTGTCCCTTTAAGGACCGAGAAGCAGTTACAGAATTAGTTGCAGGTGCTGTGATGTCGTAATTTTATGATTTCTAGACCCAAAGTGGCTATTTACCCTGGGCTTCCGGAAGAAGGGGTCATAGCACTGGCGGATTATTAGAAATACTTCTGGAGATCTTGGATTTTTTTTTATCTTGCACAGTCAGTCTACCTTGTATATAAGCCTCTACAGACTGCCCACTTATGTCAGTTTTTTTGAGAGACTTGCATTTTAGCCAATCAGTGCTGACTCCTAGGTAACATCACAGGATTGAGCACACTGTTATCTATATGGCACACATAAACTAGAACTGTCTTAGCCGTAAAAAACTGTCAAAATGCACTGGCATAAGAGGCGGTCTTCAAGAGCTTAGAAATTTTATATGAGCCTACCTAGGTTTATCTTTCAACATAGAATACCAACAGAACAAAGGAAATTTGATTATAAAAGTAAATAGGTAAGTTGTTTAAAATTGCATTCCCTGTCTGAATCAAGGAAGTGTAATTTTGACTTGACTGTCCCTTTAAGCACTCTACCATGCCGTTTGGGTGCCTTCATCTCCTCTATTCTCCAATCAAGTGGCTAGATGCAAAATATTGAATACCTTGCCTGCTTTACTGACCTTAGAGGTTCTAGGCTCATATAAAATCAGTATTTTAATGATTCATTTTAATAGTTATGTATCACAAAGAGCTTATTTTTGTACATGGTTTAAGTAAAAACTGCTAAAGGACCATAATTCTTTATATCTCAGAGAATAGAGAACTTTATAGTTATGTTAAAATTCAGAGGTTATAATCACACTCAAGACATTTAATATATTTTTTAGTTGTTATGTTATGAGCAAAACGTAC
Organism: Bombina bombina; assembly: GCF_027579735.1. NCBI lineage: Eukaryota > Metazoa > Chordata > Amphibia > Anura > Bombinatoridae > Bombina > Bombina bombina. The sequence goes on along the minus strand of NC_069499.1, from coordinate 1,467,199,395 downwards.
AAAAGACATTTGCAGCTCATGTAGTTTGTGTAGTATATATTTAGAAAATTGTTGGTGAACTTATTTTAACAAGTTGCAGCAAACTGGCTAAGGACATCATATTTTTAATATATTTGGTTGTCTGGAGAGGCATCAAACTTACATTAATGCCATATTTGAAGTTCTCACTAAAATTATAGACTTAAATGGACATAAAACACTTTTTTTTTCTTTTATGATTTAAATAGAACAAGAAATGTAAACTACTTTGCAATTTATTTATTCTTGGTAGCGATCGTTAAAGGGACACTAAACCCAATTTTTTTTTCAGATAGAGCAGGCAATTTTAAGCAACTTTCTAATTTGCTCCTATTATCACTTTTTCTTCGTTCTCTTGCTATCTTTATTTGAAAAAGCAGGAATCTAAGCTAAGCAGCCGACCCATTTTTGGTTTAGCACCCTGGATAGCGCTTGCTGATTGGTGGGTACATTTTGCAACCAATAAGCAAGCGCAACCCAGGTGCTGAACCAAAAATGGGCTGGCTCCTAAACTTGCATTCTTGCTTTTCAAAAAAAAGATAGCAAGAGAACGAAGAAAACTGATAATAGGAGTAAATTAGAAAGTTGCTTAAAATTGCATGCTCTATCTGAATTATGAAATAAAGAAATTTGTGTTTAGCATCCCTTTAACCCCTTAACGACCAAGGACGTACGCCACACGTCCTCAAAAAAAATGCAGTTAATGACCGAGGACGTGTGGCGTACGTCCTTGGTCTGGAAAGCAGCTGGAAGCGATCCTGCTCGCTTCCAGCTGCTTTCCGGTTATTGCAGTGATGCCTCGATATGGAGGCATCCTGCAATAACCCCCCTTGGCCATCCGATGCAGAGAGAGCCACTCTGTGGCCCTCTCTGCACCGGACATCGATGGCCGGTATCGTTGGTGGGTGGGAGCTTACATGGGAGGCGGGTGGGCGGCCATCGATGCTCTGTGTGGAGTGGAGGGGGCGGGACCTACGGGGGCGCGCACGGGAGCGCAGCGTGCACAGGGGGTGGTGGGTGGGCACGTGCACGGGGCAGGAGCAGGTGGGAACCGCTACACTACAGAAAAAAAAAGTTAAAAGTTAAAAAAAGGAATACAATTTAAATATTACAAATGTAATCTAAGGGACCTGGAAGGGGTTGGGGGTTGGTCTTGGTGGGGGGGGAAAGCTACACTACAGAAAAGGGCATTTTTGAAAAAAAAAAAGGCACATTTTTTTACAAAACTGGGTACTGGCAGACAGCTGCCAGTACCCAAGATGGCGCCCATTATTGCAGAGGGGAAGGGTTAGAGAGCTGTTTGGTGGGGGATCAGTGAGGTTGGGGTCTAAGGGGGGAGGCGGGACAATTGTGGGGTGGGGGAGGGAAGAGAGCTGTTTGGGAGGGATCAGGGGGTCTGATGTTTCAGGTGGGAGGCTGAGCTCTACACTAAAGCTAAAATTAACCCTGCAAGCTCCCTACAAGCTACATAATTAACCCCTTCACTGCTAGCCATAATACACGTGTGATGCGCAGCAGCATTTAGAGGCCTTCTAATTACCAAAAAGCAATGCCAAAGCCATATATGTCTGCTATGTCTGAACAAAGGGGATCCCAGAGAAGCATTTACAACCATTTGTGCCATAATTGCACAAGCTGTTTGTAAATAATTTCAGTGAGAAACCTAAAATTGAGAAAAAATTAACGTTTTTTTTAATTTGATCGCATTTGGCGGTGAAATGGTGGCATGAAATATACCAAAATTGGCCTAGATCAATACTTGGGGTTGTCTACTACACTACACTAAAGCTAAAACTACCCCAAAAAGCTCCCTACATGCTCCCTAATTAACCCCTTCACTGCTGGGCATAATACACGTGTGGTGCGCAGTGGCATTTAGTGGCCTTCTAATTACCAAAAAGCAACGCCAAAGTCATATATGTCTGCTATTTCTGAACAAAGGGGATCCCAGAGAAGAATTTACAACCATTTATGCCATAATTGCACAAGCTGTTTGTAAACATTTTAAGTTAGAAACCAAAAGTTTGTGAAAAAATTTGTGAAAAGTGAATGATTTTTTTGTATTTGATTGCATTTGGCGGTGAAATGGTGGCATGAAATATACCAAAATGGGCCTAGATCAATACTTTGGGTTGTCTACTAAAAAAAAATATATACATTTTAATGGATATTCAGAGATTCCTGAAAGATATTAGTGTTCTAATGTAACTATCGCTAATTTTGAAAAGAAATGGTTTGGAAATAGCAAAGTGCTACTTGTATTTATGGCCCTATAGTTTACAAAAAAAGCAAAGAACATGTAAACATTGGGTATTTCTAAAATCAGGACAAAATTTAGAAACTATTTAGCATGGGTGTTTTTTGGTGGTTGTAGATGTGTAACAGATTTTGGGGGTCAAAGTTAGAAAAAGTGTGTTTTTTTCCATTTTTTCCTCATATTTTATAATTTTTTTATAGTAAATTTTAAGATATGATGAAAATAATGGTGTCTTTAGAAAGTCCATTTAATGGCGAGAAAAACAGTATATAATATGTGTGGGTACAGTAAATGAGTAAGAGGAAAATTACAGCTAAACACAAACACCTCAAAAATGTAAAAATAGCCTTGGTCCCAAACGGACAGAAAATGGAAAAGTGCTGTGGTCATTAAGGGGTTAAAGAGTAATCCTAGGTGAATTCAGGAGTGTGCACATCTTATAGCCATTTGCAAGCCGTTTGCCACACTGTTTATAGCAATGTTATACATAGTTGCAAACATTACTGCCATAGAATGCTATAGACATGTGCACAATTCTTATATCCCATCAACCCACTTAAAGGGACAGTCTAGGCCAAAATAAACTTTCATGATTCAGATAGAGCATGTAATTTTAAACAATTTTCCAATTTACTTTTATCACCAATTTTGCTTTGTTCTCTTGGTATTCTTAGTTGAAAGCTTAATCTAGGAGGTTCGTATGCTAATTTCTTAGACCTTGAAGCCCACCTCTTTCAGATTGCATTTTAACAGTTTTTCACCACTAGAGGGTGTTAGTTCACATATTTCATATAGATAACACTGTGCTCGTGCACGTGAAGTAATCTGGGAGCAGGCACTGATTGGCTAGACTGCAAGTCTGTCAAAAGAACTGAAAAAAGGGGCAGTTTGCAGAGGCTTAGATACAAGATAATCACAGAAGTTAAAAGTATATTAATATAACTGTGTTGGTTATGCAAAACTGGGAAATGGGTAATAAAGGGATTATCTATCTTTTAAAACAATACAAATTCTGGTGTAGACTGTCCCTTTAAGTTTACTTTTCAACAAAGGGTACAAAGTGGTAATTTTCTTTTTACAAATTGATTGTTTGAAATAGCTTTAAAAATGATTTCATAAAAAAAAAACAACAACAAACAACAACTTTGAGATGATTTCTGATAGTTATTGGATTTCTGTCTTTGTTTTTTGTTTTTTATTTACCATTGAAACATGATGGGGCACACCAGATAAACACATAACCACCAAAATGCATCACGAGATAAACACATAACCACCAAAATGTATCACCAGATAAACACATAACCACCAAAATGCATCACCAGATAAACACATAACCACCAAAATGTATCACCAGATAAACACATAACCACCAAAATGTATCACCAGAGCAACTTTTCACAAATCACAATTAAAACCACAAATTTACCTTCCTAGATACAGACATTGGCCCCTATTTATCCAGGTGTGGCGGACCTGATACGACAGTGCTGATCAGGTCCGCCAGACCTCGCTGAATGCGAAGAGCAATACGCTCGCCGTATTCAGCATTGCACCAGCAGCTCACAAGAGCTGCTGGTGCAACGCCGCCCCCTGCTGACTCGCGGCCAATTGGCCGCCAGCAGGTGGGTGTCAATCAACCCGATCGTACTCGATCGGGTTGATTTCCGGCGATGTCTGTCCGCCTTCTCAGAGCAGGCGGACAGATTATGAAGCTTGATAGATATGCCCCATAATATGTATTCATCTCCAATGAAAGATATCTACCACTCACCGACCATTTATAAATATGATGCACACTTGATATTTGTCACTGTAGATAATAGAGGTTGTGGAATTACTACACAAGTCTGACTTATCACTCGCAGATTAAACACCTAAAAAAAATAGTAATAAAATATACCACAAAATAATGTGGAATTAACCATAGAAATACAAATAATTAAACTTTCAAAAACCTATGTAAACTGGCTTTTCTCTCCCAGTAATATAATGTATACATTAAATATTTTCCACAGTCATTTTACCTTTGAAAGAGTCACTTCATGTGTTTATCACACACTTTTTTTAAACTATTTGTTAAAGTAGGTAAACGTATAAGATATATACCAAAGTCTACAAATACACACAGGCCTATAAGCATACATAGGATTAATACAGTGGGGGCATGCATGAGCCATTGTGCATAAGTCAAGAGGGATCAGTGTTGCAGATTAGGAGAGGTAAATTAGTATAGGGTGAACTAAAAACACTAAGGAAAACACTGTATTATGGTTCATTGGCTTTATGTTGGACAAGATTGCATACATAGTGGCCGATTTATTAAATGTCAGACAGCGGATCATGTCCGCCCGACATCACTAAATACCGACAGCATACGCTGTCGGCATTTAACGTGGCACAAGCATTTGTAGTGAAATGCTTGTGCAATGCCGCCTCTTGCACATTCGCGGCCAATCGGCCGCTAGCAGGGGGTGTCAATCATCCCGAACGTATCTGATCAGGATGATTGCGGTCTACCACCTCGGCGGATGAATTAAGGAGCAGCGGTTTTACAACCGCTGCTTCTTAACTCTTGTTTCCAGCGATCTGGAAACATCGGGGGTAGATTGCAGCATCCGCTGCTTGATTCATCTACCCCATAGACTCACTGTTGCATTTTCACTAGAGAAATACATCCTAAAACCGACAACTGGAGAAACACATTCACCCTATAGATTAAAAGGACATTAAACAGTTTGCGATTGGGATATAACATCATTAATTATATGTAGTGTTAAAGAACTTTGCAATATACTTATGTTATTTATTTTGTACCCCTTTCTTTCAAAAGTGGAAGTGCAGACCCCATGGACATCAAACTGCTTGCACAACTACAATTGAATTGTTACTACGTACTATGCTGTTGCTTTTCCTCCTAAAACTTTCCCATTTTGTTTAACCCATTAAAGATAACAGATGGTAAACTTCTGCCTCTTCATACTGAGGAGCACAGGTATTCTCACACCCTATGACAGGTGCTTTTACATGAACTGCATTGTGTGCTCCAGGTTTACGGTGCACAATACAGAGCAGGACATTTACACTTTTGCAGCTCCTGCATCACTCTATATTATTGTGAGTGTTTAATATATTTTATGTAATTTTAATACAGGTACTCTGTAAAAAATAAAAAATATAAAGCTCACACACCCTGCACACTTACTGCAAGAAAATGATACAACTATCAAAAAGTTGGCAGCATCACTGATCTGTGTAAGATACCTAAGATCCAGGATGGTATCACCCAGTATCAAAAGACAGAGGGCCAGATTACAAGTGGTGCGCTATTTAGCGATTTTCGCTCACGCACGAACACTGCTAGAAGTAAACTTTTAACAGCGCGGGTATAACACATATTAGAAGTTGAAAGTAAAATGTTTGAGCTGGAGCAAAAGCTGATGTGTGCTAACTTCAGGACTTTGAATATCGAAACCGATGACCACTCGTACGTTAACCCGACAGGCGTTAAACCTACATCTCTAACCCTAAGGTAGTTATTACATTCCAATGTTCTTCACATAGAAAAAAAAAGATTTTTATTTTTAAATCTATATTTTTATATAGATCTGATGTATTTTTTGTTAAATATATATCTATACCTATATATACCTCTCTCTCTCTATATATATATATATATATAGTATTTACAACCATTTATGCCATAATTGCACAAGCTGTTTGTAAATATTTTAAGTTAGAAACCAAAAGTTTGTGAAAAAATTTGTGAAAAGTGAACGATTTTTTGTATTTGATTGCATTTGGCGGTGAAATGGTGGCATGAAATATACCAAAATGGGCCTAGATCAATACTTTGGGTTGTCTACTAAAAAAAATTATATACATTTCAATGGATATTCAGAGATTCCTGAAAGATATCAGTGTTCTAATTTAACTAGCGCTAATTTTGAAAAGAAATGGGTTGGAAATAGCAAAGTGCTACTTGTATTTATGGCCCTATAGTTTACAAAAAAAGCAAAGAAGATGTAAACATTGGGTATTTTCCCCTAAATGAAGAGAACATTGGAATGTAAAATATTTACAGTATATACACAGTAAAACACAGGCTCCAAAGTATATACATATATACACATATAAATACACGTATAAATATATATATATACATACACACAAAACACATGTATATGTATGTATATATCGATTATAGCCCAATCCATTCAAATACCTTGTCATATACCTTTTAACCCTTATAACTTTTTTTTTTCAATTATATTTATGTGAATAGTTTTATTAGATGTTATTATTGTTTATATCATTGTAACCACTTTATTTTAATGTAATTGTATGATTTTACATGTTTTCATCTACTTAACGGGAAAAGGCTCCAATGCACATGATCGCGGAAATCCTCGCAAAATCGTTTGCGCTCCACTTGTAATTTAGGCCTAAATGCATTTAATCCACCTCCCTCTAATTATGGGTGCTGCCATATTAAAATCTAGTTTACTCTGCATAAATATGTTTGCTGCAAACAGGTCAGCGCTGCAATGTAGTGAAAGACAGATTTCAACATTGCGGCACCCATGCCTAGAGGGACGCAGAGAATAACCTTAAACGGACAGTCTAGTCATAATAAAACTTTCATGATTCAAATAGGGCATGCAATTCTAAACAACTTTCCAATTTACCTTTATCGTTAAATTTGCTTTGTTCTCTTGGTATTCTTTGTTGAAAGCTAAATCTAGGTAGGCTCATAATCTAATTTCTAAGGCCGCCTCTTATCTCAGTGCATTTTGACAGTTTTTACAGCTATCCAGCAATAGTTCACGTTACAATATAGATAACATTGGTCTCACTACCATTGGAGTTACCTAAGATTCAGTACTGATTGGGTAAAATGCAAGTCTGTCAAAAGCAGTGAGATAAGGGGGCAGTCTGCAGTGGCTTGGATACAAGGTAATCACAAACGTAAAAATGGAATTAATATAACTGTGTTGGTTATGCAAAACTGGGGCAGGGGATTGTCACGGGAGACTAGCACTCTATACCGTTGTTAAATCTGGGATCATTTCAATGAGCAAAACGAATGGGGAAATAAATTGTACTTTATTCAATAAAAATAGGCAAAAACACAGAATTACACAAAATACAAACAGAACACACTCACTGAGGGGCTAGGAGAAAAACTACCCTGTTCTATCAGCCACAGTCAGTAGAATCCAGGTAAATACAAATAGTCCTCTTGCACAGTTTTGTTATAGTCCCTTAGAGAGCTCTTGGTTAATCGACCCCTGGATAGTTCAGGCAACTTGGAATAACTTTTTTTTCCCACACAAAGTGGTTTTGAAAACTGCCCATCTCTTTTGTCAGCTTACAACAGGCCCCCTAGCAATGATCTTGGCATTCTTGAAGCAGCCTGTTCAGATATGTAAATTAGTCTTCTAAGCAGAGTCTGTGAAAATCTTTCTTTGTACACTGGCCTGTGACATAATTTGTTCAAATAGCAATACACCACTGTTATTTACATACATGTATGAGGGGCAGGCCCCAAAACACAGAATAAGGGTAACCAGGTGGGCCCAACCCCCCATCAGTGAGCCTGGGCACCCATTCTTCCATCACACCACCCCCTAAGATAAGAGCAATGTTATGACCGCTTCATCCAGCGGTTTAACTCGCCCGACCCGTGTGGCAACTGGCTCATTGGGGCTATCCTGTCCATCATCATTTCCATGCTCACTGCTTTTTGTGTGCTGAATAGAAAAATTAAATTCTTGTAATGCCAAACTCCAGCGCAGCAATTTACCGTTCTCCCCAGACACCCTTTGCAGCCAGCTCAGGGGGTTGTGATCCGTGATCACTGTGAAGGTCCGGCCGTACAAATAGGGCTGCAGTTTGCGTAGCGCCCACACTATGGCCAAACATTCCTTCTCAATAGTGGCATAAGCCACTTCTCTGGGTAGCAGTTTCCTGCTTAAATACGCTACGGGTTGTTCACTCCCCTCCTCCTGGCTGAGCACAGCACCTATGCCATAGTCTGAGGCATCGGTCTGCACTAAGAATTTCTTGCTGTAGTCTGGTGTGGCTAGAATTGGAGTGATAGCCAACGCGGTCTACAGCGTCTCAAAGGAGTTTTCACAGGCGGGAGACCAGGCTAGCAGACTGGGGCGTCGTTTTTGGGTCAGATCTGTCAGGGGTTTGGCCAGGGCACTTTACTGGGGCACAAATTTCCTGTAATACCCTGCAGTGCATAGGAAAGCTATATCTTGCTTTTTTGTTTTGGGCACTGGCCACTGAATGAGGGCATCCACCTTAGCTGGTTCTGGCTTCAGGTGCCCACCACCCACCCGGTGTCCTAGGTACAATACCTTTGCCATACCCACTTGACACTTGGTTGGTTTTAGGGTCATACCCACTTCTTGGATCAGATTAAGGCCTGCAGCTACATGTACTAAAAGGGTCTCCCACAAACTACTATACACCGCAATTTCATCCAAGTATGCCAAAGTGTACCCCTGCATCCCCTCTAGTAAGCGATTGACCAGGTGTTGGAAGATAGCTGGGGCATTCCTCATTCCAAATGGCATCACTACAAATTCATAGAGGCCACTTGGAGTGATGAATGCTGACTTCTCCCTAGCCTCTGGGGTCAGCTGATCTGCCAATAGCCTTTGCTCAGATTCATAGTAGTAAGATACCTTGCCCCGCAAGCTCATCCATGCAGGGCATGGGGTAGGCATCTGACACCGTCTAAATATTGAGCTGCCGATAGTCCACACAGAACCGCGTGGTTTCATCCTTCTTAGGTACCAGGACTACCGGGCTAGCCAAGGACTCTGAGGCAGTCTAATTACCCCTAGGGCTAGCATCTCCTCTACTTCCCTCTCTATACTTCCTTTCACCTCTGTGGATACCCGATAGGCAGACTTATGCATTGGTTTCTGATCACCAGTCTCTACTGGGTGATTGGTAATATGCGTCCTGCCTGGCTTGTCCGTGAACAGAGTCCTATGCTGTTCTAACATAGCCTGCGCTTGCACATGCTGCTGCACACTAAGCTATGGTCCCTATCTCTACCTGGGCCATTGGGCCCCCCTGCCTAGCTTCCCCTAGGAGGTCAGGTAGAGCATTGATCACCGGGCCCCCCATCGGTGAGATACAGATAGTCATTACTGATGCCACACTGGGTGTAAAATACTCTTTAAGCATATTTATGTGATAGGTCCCTGTCCTTCCTGTCTCGCTATCTAACTCTACAACATAGTTGCACTCATTCATCCGGCTACGGCATGCTGATCATACCAAGGTTTCTGCTTGGTCTGAGCCTCCCTGAGATTAGCCTATGCCAACCCCATAAGCAATTCCAACTGGTCTCTGAGATCTATCACATACTGGAGCACAGACACATCAGTAGTAGAGGACCCCGCACCCTGTGCCCATATAGCAGCTCAAAGGGAGTGAACCCGGTAGATTCTTGCGGTACCTCTCGGTACGCGAACAGCAAATGCTGCAGGTGAATCTCCCAGTCCTTCCCTTCAACCTCTATAAAAGCTTGCAGCATCTGCTTCAGGGTACCATTGAACCTCTCACACAACCTGTTAGTTTGGGGGTGGTAAGGGGTCGTGCGCTGGTGCTTCAACCCGCATGCCTCCCAGAGACACTGTAGTAATTTACTCATGCATTGCGGCCCTTGGTCAGTTAGGATCTCACTAGGGAAACCTACTCTGGTAAAAATCCCTAACAGTGCCTTATCCACTGCCTTAGCATCTATGGAGGCAAGCGCTACAGTCTCAGGGTACCGTCGGGATGGCAAAATTCACCACCATGAGGATATAGCATTTGCCCAACCAACTGGGAATCATAAGGGTTCCCACTAAATCCATAGCTACACGCTGAAATGGTTCCCCAATTACCGGGGGTTTGCCTTTACACGATCGCCTGCCTTACCCACTCACTGGCAGGCATCACAGGAACGGCAAAACTCTGCCACAGCCCTGGATGCCCCCCGCTAGTAGTACCGCTGCAACAACTGGGCTCTTGTGCGAGTCACCCCTGATGCCCCTCTAGTGGTATGGAGTGGGCTACTTGTAACAACTGTTGCCTATACTTCATGGGGACCACTAACTGTCGCCTACCAGTCCAGACTCTATTAGACCCACATCTGTCTGCTCCCTATTAAGAACCCCACAGTGCCATAAGAACCGGTCTGACCCCCCGGCAGAGGCAGACTCGGACACCCGAAGTCTCATACCCTCCAAAATGGGATCAGACCGCATCCCTAAACTGTGTTCCTAATTCTGGCCACCCACCGTTAGTCGGGGGACACAGTGACAGTTAACGGGGAAGGTAAGTGAGGGGGCTCTAATGACTCAGTCTGGCTTACCTGCCTGGTCTTCGCAGAGACCTCTGGAACTGTTGATCCCAAATGTAGGGGGACGACAGGTTCTGTAATAGTAATCCTTGCTGACTGGCTCCTGGTGATCCCTTGTACAGGAGACAGCTCCGTGGTAAATACACATGTCACATGCTCCAGATAATTGCCAAGTAGAACCTCTGCATCCAATACATGTAACACGCCCACCTCCCTCATGCCTTTTCCAGCTCCCCAATCCAAAAAGACCCTGGCAATTTGGAGGGACCGTAGTCCTCCATCCGGCATTGTCACTTGCATCCCGGGCCCCGGGAGTAAATCCTTTGGCTTGACTATATCAGGTCAGACCAGGGTCACGGTGGCACCAGACTCCAACAAACCGGCTGCCTGTTGGTCCACAATAGTCGACTTTCACAGATGCTTCTGCCGGACATTGTTGGGCTGCATCCCGACTGATGCAACCTGATGCCCCTCCGTCTCTGCTGTGGGTCTCCGAGGGCCAAGTACAGATCTTACTGCCGCCGCCACCCTCAGGGTTGGTGCCACGGTTGCACTTGGTTCCTCTATGTGTGTCAGCCGCACACTATCGACTGACCTCGCAGCTGGAGTGCATTGCCCCTGACAGGGTACCCTGTTGTTGTCCCGATCTGGACAATATGGTCGGATGTGACCCACTTTGTTGCAATGGTAACCCCGCCGCTTATGCTTAAATTCTGCAGCTTTGGGGGCACCTGCTTCAGCTGGCTTGGGTGCCCAAGAAGCGGTGTTTGTAATTCTTTTAGCTGGCACAGCCACATGTTTAGGAGTCCGTTTTTTGTGAATTACTGCCCGACTGACCACGAACTCATCCGCCAGCTTAGCAGCTTCCACATGGGTTTTAGGTTTATTGTCAAAAACCCATGTCCCAGGGGCACTGCTGCAAAAGTTGTTCTTGAAACATTAAGTCCAGCAAGGTGTGGTATTTATTGACCCCACATCCCTCAACCCACTGAATCCCATGCAAGGCCATGCAAGCCCCATATTCCACGTAGGACTCTTGGGGTAACTTTTCCTCAGTCCTGAACTTGCCCCTGTAAACTTCTGGTGTGAGTGCATACTGTGCCAAGATCATAGCCTTCACATGGCCATAATCATCCCCATCCTCGCCAGGGATGGACTGCAAAGTCCAAAATTGCTCATCGGTTGTTGCCCCCTCTCCCCATGAGGCCAGGAGTGTAGTGAGTCCAGTAGCCACAGGGATTTACACCTCCACACTTCCCAAAACAAGTCCATCCGTATCCAGACGGTCACCCTCACCCTCTACATGTCCTTCCACCACCGGGGCTGGAATAATCTCCTACACCCCGAGTGTACCTATGAACCTGTGCCTTTCCTGATCTATGTAATGTGTGTAAGTCACTATTCGTTCTGAGGGCTTGCAATCTGCAAGCTCTCTTTTATATTAGACCCTGCAGGATTTTAAACATAAAGCTCAATGATCCCACCAGCTGCCACCATTAATTTCTTTTAGAACCTGTCACGGGAGACCAGCACTCTATACCGTTGTTTTACTGGGATCATTTCAATTAGCAAAATGAATGGTGAAATAAATTGTACTTTATTCACAAAAATAGGCAAACACACAGAATTACACAAAATACAGACAGAACACACTCACTTTAGGGCTAGGAGAAAAACTACCCTGTTCAATCGACAACACAGTCAGTAGAATCCAGGTAAATACAAAAAGTCCTCTAGCACAGTCTTGTTATAGTCCCTTAGAGAGCTCTTGGTTAATCGACCCCTGGATAGTTCAGGCAACTTGGAATAACTTTCTCTTTTTTCCCATGCAAAATGGTTTCGAAAATTGCCCATCTCTCTATGAGAAATAAGTACCTGTTTAAGGGGAGGAACTTTACATATTATAAATTAAGAGAGGTGCCATTAGTCTAACAGTGGTCATTGAGAAAGTGAATATAGGTAATACTTACGAAACATGTTTGACCATTCTGTATACTCAGACTTGTGGATGCTACATTAAACTTTGCTACGCTATTTAAACATATGAAAGTCTGTTGAGTCTGCTAGATTTCTTCCTGGGTGCTGCCTTTTGTTTTGGATTTGTTTCTTGGTTAATCGACCCCCGGATAGTTCAGGCAACTTGGAATAACTTTTTCTTTTTCCCATGCAAAGTGGTTTCGAAAACTGCCCATCTCTCTTGTCAGCTCACAACACGCCCCTAGAAATGATCTTAGCAAACAATCGTAACCCAGCACACAGAGGGGCATCACTGTTAACAGCTGTCAGTCCCAAACCCCTGATCACCAGCTGAGATTGTAGTCAGTCTAGCTAGCTGGACCCTTTTGATCTGAGGAGGTACAAATGTAGTAATTTCCTTAACCTATTGAAGTGCCAGATCTGAGGGTAATAGATGGACCAGATACCACTTTTGTCCCTAGAAGATTTACTGCTATGAGTAATTAACTCTCTGCTTTGAAGCAGCCTGCTCAGATATGTAAATCAGTCTTCTAAGCAGAGACTGAAAATCTTTCTTTGTACACTGGCCTGTGACATAATTTGTACAAATAGCAATACACCACTGTTATTAACATACTTGCATGAGAGGCAGGCCCCAAAACACAGAATAAGGGTAACCAGGTGGACCTGGGCACCCACTCTTCCGTCACAGGGATTATCTATCTTTTTATCTTTCTTTTAGACTGTCTCTTTGATACTGTGCTTATAAATTGGATTTAGGGCTAGATTACAAGTGGAGCGCTAATTTATCACACCCGCAAAGTGGCTGGTTATTGCTACTGCAAGCTCATGGTAGCAATTAGCACGATCTTCGTTTTGTTAGTAGCTCCTGCCACCCTTGAATGTATGACCGATGAAAGACTCTTAGGAAAAAATGCAAATCACATAAGAATCATTCAAAATGAAATCAGACATTTTTAATATCGCCAGATTGCTGTGCTTGTGATACACTATCCTTACCCCATATGTTTTTGATTGCAGGTTTGAGGTGATGCAGTTCTGTTGGCTGCAGCCTGAGCAGAGACCCACAGTTGAGGAGGTGCATCTGCTGCTTTCGTACCTGAGCGTGAAGGGGGCTAGTGAGCTGGAGGAGGAGTTTGAAAAACGCTGGAACTCTATGAAGCCCAATGGGGCTGCTTGCATCAATGAGCACCATGAGGCCGAGCTCTCTTCTTATCCTCTGCTGGAGCACTTTTCTTCCGATAGCTTCCACTCTGATGGTGATGACGTGCTGACAGTAACAGAAACAAGCCAGGGCCTAAACTTTGAGTATAAGTGGGAACGAGGTCGACATGAACAGTATCCTTTAAGTCCTGGGTGTCAGCCATATCAAGATATGTATTACACTCCAACAATGGGGGATCGGCTCAGCCTTGGTGTGTCACCATCCTGCTATGAGAATAAGGATAGTACCACAAGCTCTCGCCCACTTGAGGTGGTACCTGTTCTGAGTGCTCACAGCCCATCTGTGGCAGGAGATTATTATATTCGCATTGAGGAGCCTTTAAGCAGTAATGTGGAACAAGATTATAGTCCAAACTCCAGAGAAGGTTCTACAAGAGAAGAAAGTTCTCCAGATAGAGGGCATCTGAGCAGTTCTAACAATAGTCCTTCCATTTCCCTGACCATGGAACCCTTATTAGAACAAACATCTTTTGAGGATATATGTGCTGGAAGAGGGGATCAGGGACAATCCACTCAGGTTAGTTCCCTATATTTTGAACCTTCCAGTGGAGATGGAACAGAAGAACATCTTCTAGAAGAGCAGGTGGAGGAAGAGACTTGTGTGGAAGCTGGTTTTGTTGATCCCCTTGGGGCTTCTCCTTCTTTAAAGCAGCTTTGCAAGGCTCGCTTGAATACAGCTAAGTTGGCATTTTTAGAGAGGACAGAGTCTGATGAGAAAAGGAGGCAGGTCTCTGTAGGGCAAACAAATTCACTTATGCTGAAACCCGATAAAGGGAGAGAAAGTCCACAGTATGGAGACTTTCAAAGGGATGTATCTGAATTAACGTCATGCTTTGCTGCCTTTTCCCCACATTGGGCATCAAATATTTCTTCCAATAATAACATTTGCACTGCCCCTACAGACCATAATGCTGCCATCTGGTGCAATCAGCGTTCTGGAGACTCAGAAAAGGTTGAAACAGAGCCTTTTGGACCAGAGTGCTGGCAGAATATGGAGTCAGGTGATGGTGATATTGGTAGTGTTTTGGATAATGTAGTAGAGCAGCAATTGTCAGGTACTGAAGGAATTCAGATTGGTTGTGGTGAGGAATGTTGCCGGTCGGAAAATTCACCCAAACAGCTATCACCACCCATAGAAGAGTCAGGTAAAACGATTCAGGATGAATTTGATGCACCCAACACTCAGTTTGCAGATGTCCTTCTTCATCCTTTGGCATCACCAAGTGATGTAATTAGACATATAAATTCAAGAATGGATCCACTGGGTGCTTGTGTACCAGAACTTTGTGATGCTACATTTGTACCTGCGCCTTCTGAACCTCTGCAAAACCCTGACCTCTTTGAAGATGTGATCTCTGATGCAGTCCCAGAAACATTTTGCCCACTTCTGTTATCAGACACACTCAGCAGTCAGTGTCTTTCACCCAGTGATGAGATCACAGAAAAAACTTTCCCAACAGACTTATATCAAATACCAAGTGATACTGATGATGAAGACACAATGGAAATTACTTCAGGAGTCTTCACTGACCTGTCTAGTGAGCGAGTAGATGTGGCCCCATCCTTTAGATCTCTACAGAAACAAGTAGGGACCCCTGATTCTTTGGATTCTCTAGACATGCCATCCACTGCCAGCTCTTGTGATGCTTTTAGTCTTGGAACATATGCCCCTAGCGGACAGCACAGAGCACTTGATAGTGGCTATGATACTGAGAATTATGAGTCCCCTGAATTTGTCTTGAAGGAACCACAAGACAACAGAGAAACTGATACATATTACCAGCTTAATCAATCCTCAGGTAATAGCCTGGGACCTGGGGAGATCTCAATGTCCCGATCAATCAGCAGTGAGCTAGAGGGTTTGGATGCTAAAAACCCTTACAGAGACTCTGCATACTTCTCTGACTATGATTCTTTTACAAAGGAAGAGGAGGAGGAGGCTGGTCAGGAAGAAGACAGAGAGCAGGAGGATAGCCCTAAGGATCACAAGGAGAGTAACATGGGTTTGGAGACCTTAGATTCTGTTACAATAGATGGTTCTGATGTCTCCAAAACTGAACAAGAGAATTCTGTTGAAACTCAGGAAAGTCAGGATTCCATGGAACTGTCTTTAGTAACTTCTTCCCCTGAGCAAAAAGATTTTTCATCTGAGCAGTTTCCTTTAATAGTGAAAGAAGACTCAGTGGATGAAGGCTTGGGCTTAGAATGCCATAAAGCCTCCTTTCTTGATAAGCTATCCCCTGTATCAACAGTTGTAGAGTCATCCTCTCATAGGACCTTCTTGCTGTCCCCTGTCCCGCTGGCTCTGACCAAAAGTAGCTGTTCTAAAGTAGGAGCATCAGGCAGTATTACCCTTACCACTGGTTTACAAGGTGAAGACAAGGGGACCAATTCCCATAGAGATGTACTGGGGACTCATCACCTTTCAAAATGCCTCTCACCACCACTTGTGAGAAAGGAAGCCAGATTGGGGGAATCTCCAGAAGAGGAAGATGATGAAGAAAGTGAGGACAGTGATGAGTCTGATGAGGAACTTCGGTGTTACAACATTCAGGAACAAAGTGAGGAAAGTGAGGAGGAACATGGTACTATACCAATCGTCATCACAGACAGTGGTAGTTCTGGGCATCTTCGTAGCCTTCTGAAGATGCATAGTTTCCAGTCTGAGTCTCTCTGTACAGAGATGGATCGAAAGAAGAAAGTAGTATCCTTCTATGATGATGTCACTGTTTATCTGTTTGACCAGGTATGTTTTACTTCAGGAATCAGATAATAAATGCATACATATTTGTACTATGTGAGAATATACATATCTTTCCAAGTCTTTAGTTGTCCATGATGAAGTGAAATAAGTGATTGCTTGAAAAAAGTGCCATGATATGTCGGCTAGTGCATGCTAGTAATGTCAAAAATGAAAACACTTTATAAGTGGTATGTGTTTCTTCATGGGTATGTTAGCACATTGTAATTAAGAATTATATTTAGGCCTATTAAAATACATTTTAGCTATGTGGGTTTATGAAATAGAATGCAATATATTTACCAGTAATGTAATGTACCAGTATGTTAATTTCTGTTTAAGGAAAGTCCAACACGTGAGCTGGCAGAGCAAGAATTCTCAGAAATAAACCCCAGTAATGGGCCAAATATTGTGATGGAACAAGTCGAAGATAAGGAGTCTACACAGCAACGACTTTTAACAGAGAGTAAGAACAAAAAATAATTACTTTATACTCAATGTGCTAACTGATGAAAGGGCAGATTTTGTGTTATCATGAATATGTAAATAGGCTGTTTGTATCCAAAAAAAGACAGTGCTTGCTCTTTGGAGATATGTGGATAGGCTCTGCACTGCCATAAATATAATTGAATATATACCCTACAGATAGGATTACATGGTCACTTAGTTGCAAACTATGTTGCCCTACATATAAAGGGCCAGATTACAAGTGGAGCGATATTTATAGCTTCCGCTAGAGAGTAATAGAAGTAATCTTTTTGTACGCGTCAGGTTGCGCTGGTATTATGAGTTGAAAGTAAACCTGACTATCGCAATTAGACATGTCATGCAAAACCTAACCCGACATGAAAATATGAATATTTCAGATTCCAATGTTCTGCACATAGCAGAATATGTTCTATTTATTCATAAATTTATATATATATATATGTGATGGTATTTTGGTACAATATACATCTATAACTATATATATATATATATTTTTTTTTTTATTTTTTTTATGATAACAACTAATTGCACTACTCATATGTATTGGACCCCGCTCATTTAAATTCCCTGATTATTCTAATATTTATCAGGAAACATTGTGCACGGAATTGTTTTAGAAAAAAAGAAAACATGTGTGGGAGTGTATCCCCCAACTAGCTTCCCTGTATCCAGCACCAGAGCATAAGGTCTACTATATTACTGTTCTAATATTAAAATTAACAGCCTCTAAATATGGTTCCTCAAAAACTCCTAAACAACTTCAGCAATTATATATAGTCACAATATTACAAAGTGAGACCAATACATTTATATACTAAGTGTTTGTTTTATTGCTACAAGAGATATCACAGACATAAAATACAAAGATACTAAATGTGGGCCCACTTGAAACTGTCGGTATACCAAAAAAGTCAGCTGACTGCAAAAAAAGAAAGTTCCTCTTAAAGGGTAATTGTAATGTTCCACACAGCTTTATTTTGTGAATTATGCACCACACTTCTTTACTTTGTTTCAATCTTCAGTGGGAGATTATGGCAAGGTATTTAACACTCACGGGTATTTATATTCCAACAGTCACAGCTTGGTTACACTGTAGATATATGCAAAAAACTGAGTCATTGTTGCTTATTTCAAATACTCAACTTGTGTCACATACAAACGCCTCACCAGGTAGGCTTGTATCTCTCCTCCCTGCTTATTATTTCAAGTAAGTATAGAACGCAGCTTAATCTTATCCTGCGCTTACCTTGATTGGAGATCCTCAATGTGTTTGCTTTTACTTACTGGACCGCTGTCATCGGTAACCTCCGTTCCATTCCGCTGCTTTGGCGATTTCCCATCCGTGAGTGTACCTGCTACTCAACCACTCCTGTGATTCAATATCTCCGGTTAGCCAACAACATAGAGGGTACAGCTGTTACCCTCACAAAAGCTGATTGCATCTAGCGACGCGCGTTTCACCCTCATTGGTGTGTCAAAAGCAGGGCTTCATCATTCGTCAGTTACCTGACTTTTAAGCCGTGCAATCTCTCCGCCCATACAGGTGAAATGAAAATATTATCTTAGTATATGTTCATTCATATATCTAATCTGCTGGTTATTTAAGGAGTTATTTAAGTCTAAAGATACATTTTTACATTTGTAGTCCTATGTATTCTTACAATCGTATATATTTTTAAGAAATGTCAGCATTTTAATAATTTCAACAAATCATAAAGGTATATTTAGTATTTCAGATGCTTATACAATATTTTAGAAATATGTAAATAGTAAGAAATTACTATCTAATCATGTATATATACTGTACATGATTAGATATAAGTATAGATATATACATACAGTATATATAGGAATATCTATTTATAAATTCATAGAACATATTCTATGTGCAGTACATTGGAATGTGAAATGTTTATATAAACTAATATTTGCATAAATATGGTTTTACGTTTTCATCTACTTAATTGCACTTATAAATATGTCTATATATGTATATTTATGTTTTTATATGTGTATATATGTCTGTAAATACATATAAACACATATAAATACATATATAGACATATACCCTGTATATATATATATATATATAACACACAGAAAAAGTCCAGCACTCACTCACAAGCTCTCAACTAAGATAAAAAGCAGCAATGGAAGAGTTAGTTACCGCATCTGGCCAAATGGGAAAAGCCCAGGTACCTCGTCAAGGTCTCTTCCAAAAAAACCTGGGTCCCTAAACAGCCACACAATTCAGGCTCACAATCAAACAACTGAAAAAATGGAGAGTGCACAGGCTTATGTAATTTCCTCAAACATATACAAAACACGGGTGTGGTCAGCACTCTCAGGCCGGACCGGGTACACATCCTATGACCCTGCAACATGCACAGCCCTGGGTGCAAACCAGCACTCTCAGGAAGCTGCACTGTCACCAGAGCTACAGGCAGTTAACCCCAGACAGACCTGGGTGCAAGGCCCAAACAGGGAAAATTACAACAACAAAAAAATACATTAATATAGCACACAGAGAAAGTCCAGCACTCACTCACAAGCTCTCAACTAAGAAAAAAAGCAGCAATGGAAGAGTTAGTTACCGCATCTGGCCAAATGGGAAAAGCCCAGGTACCTCGTCAAGGTCTCTTCCAAAAAAAACCTGGGTCCCTAAACAGCCACACAATGCAGGCTCCCAATCAAACAACTGTGAAAAAATGGAGGGTGCACAGGCTTATGTAATCTCCCCAAACATATACAAAACACGGGTGGGGTCAGCACTCTCAGGCCGGACCGGGTACACATCCTATGACCCTGCAACATGCACATGTTTCTTCAGCTGGAACTGGGGCCTTAGTCAAGGTAGAGGGAATAATGAACAGTTCCAAATACCAGACAATATTGGCACAAAA
The DNA here is from genome assembly GCF_027579735.1 of Bombina bombina. Lineage (NCBI taxonomy): Eukaryota > Metazoa > Chordata > Amphibia > Anura > Bombinatoridae > Bombina > Bombina bombina. Next base: position 1,467,179,416 of record NC_069499.1, on the reverse strand, counting down.
CCTTCAGGCTTCTGCTAGAAAGCTGAACATGAAGAGGAACTTCATCTTTCATTATGACAATGACCCAAAGCAAACATCCAAATCAACAAAGGAATGGCTTCACCAGAAGAAGATTAAAGTTTTAGAATGGCCCAGACAGAGCCCAGACCTGAATCCAATCGAAAATCTGTGTGGTGATCTGAAGAGGGCTGTGCACAGGAGATGCCCTCACAATCTGACAGATTTGGTGTGTTTTTGCAAAGAAGAGTGGGCAAATCTTGCCAAGTCAAAATGTGTCATGCTGATAGACTCATACCCAAAAAGACTGAGTGCTGTAATAAAATCAAAAGGTGCTCCAGCAAAGTATTAGTTTATGCAACCATATTCTTTTTTTAATTATTTTTACTTCCCTTCACCTAAAAGATTTCAGTTTGTTTTTCAATTGAGTTGCATAGTTTATAGGTCACATTAAAGGCGGAAAAAGTTCTGAAATGATTTATCTTTGTCTCATTTTCTTACATCACAGAAACCTGCCATTTTAACAGGGGTGTGTAGACTTTTTATATCCACTGTATATATATATATATATATACATACATACATATACATCTTTAAAAATGTATATGTATGTATCCCAATGTCAAAGGGACACTGAACCCAATTTTTTTCTTTAGTGATTCAGATAGAGCATGCAATTTTAAGCAACTTTCTAATTTACTCCTATTATCATTTTTTCTTTGTTCTCTTGCTATCTTTATTTGAAAAATAAGGCATCTAAGCTTTTTTTGGTTTATACTCTGGACAGCACTTTTTTATTGGTAGATGAATTTATCCACCAATCAGCAAGGACAACCCAGGTTGTTCGCCAAAAATGGGCCGGCATTTAAACTTACATTCTTGCACTTCAAATAAAGATACCAAGAGAATGAATAAAATTTGATAATAGGAGTAAATTAGAAAGTTGCTTAATATTTCATGCTCTATCTGAATAACAAAAGAAAAAAATTGGGTTCAGTGTCCCTTTAAAGTCCTTTGCCTGCCTTTTTTTTTCTTTCACCTGAGATCTCATATCTATGAGCCCTTATAACTTTTTTGTGCAATATTTGTTGTGAATAATTTTTATTAGATGGTGTTATTATGACTGTAACTGTACTTTGTAATGTATTTTTGATGTGCTTTGTGCAACTTTTTATTTTTCGCAAATCAGTTAACCACAGCTCTGAGATTGCGGAAATGATGCTAGCATAAATCGCAATGGAGCTCACACGCTCGAAAACCCTTGTGCAAACGTTTGTGTTCCACTTGTAATCGAGCAAAAAGTGTTTAACCTTAGATTTTAGTTACCATGTGTTGTAAAGTTGCTTTCACCAACTGATGTGGTGATATCTACAGATGTGGTAAAGTGTTTGTGACATTAATTAAATTACTGGTACAATTCTTGTGTAATCTATAGTTAGAGAGACAGTCTATGTGATAGTTGACAATATTGTAGAGTCCAATAGCCATTCTGACTTTACTGCTTTTCTTTTACAGGTGGGTTTGAGTGGGAAGAGGACTTCCCTTTCACTCCTGTGAAGACTTCATTTGTAACATCATTGCCCCCAGTCTTGTTAGATTCAGAGGTGCATAGCATTTCATCCCCTGTTCCTATACAAAAAAACACACTGCCAATTCAGTTATCCAGATTCAGTGTGTCCCCGACTTCTCTATCCCGTTTCTCCATAACACAAGTGGCTGATTCTGAGATTCAATCTGCTGGAGGTTAGTAACAAGTACCTTATATTGCCCTGGCTGCTCTGGTATTTTAGAGCCTAAAATGTTCCTGCAATATGCATCCGGCAAGGACAGTTTTAGTAATAAATTAAAAGGACAGTTAACACCAGACTTTTTGTTGTTTAAAAAGGTAGATAATCACTTTATTACCCATTCCCCAGTTTTGCATAACCAACACTGTTTTAATAATACACGTTTTACCTCGGTAATTACCTTGTATCTAAGCCTCTGCAAACTGCCCCCTTATTTCAGTTCTTTTGACAGACTTGCATCTCACTCCTAGGAGCTTCACGTGAATGAGCTCAATGTTATCTATATGAAACACATGAACTAACGCCCTCTAGTGATGAAAAACTATTAAAATGCTTTCAGATTAGAGGCAGCCTTCAAGGTCTAAGAAATTAGCATATGAACCTCCTAGGTTTAGCTTTCAACTAAGGATACCAAGAGAACAAAGCAAAATTGGTAATAAAAGTAAATTGGAAAGTTGTTTAAAATTACATGCCCTATTTAAATCATGAAAGGTTTTTTTTTTTTTTTACTTGACTGTCTCTTTAACTATTGCCAAGGGTACTAGAATGTGTTAGGTCACTGGATGGTATCAGTAATGCCTGTGTTTTCATTGTGTCTCTGTAAAGGTAGCAGGGAGACTGGGGAGCAGGTGTGACCGGGAGCTATGAAGACAACTTGTTGACTTGGAGGCTTGCATCTCAAGCCCTGAATGGACCTTGCATACTCTACTGAGCATGGAGAGTACAGGAAAACAGTTAATTGACTTTCATGCTGCTGCTGTCCATGGCCCAGCCACAGGTGTGGTCATGTGTTTGAGGTCATGGTTTGTGATTGCATATTGTGGATACTCGATCCAATGTATGTGCAACTTTTTGTGTGTGTGTGTGTGTGTGTTTATAGCTGTCTGCTAGTGCATGAGAGAGTGTATGAGCATACCTGGACACGTCATTATGTAAATGTGTCATGGATTCTTTTTAAGAAGGTATGCTTAGTATGGCAGCATTTAAAGACACATAACCATCTCCAGTGTACTGCTCGAGCCATTTTATTGGGTCCTGGATGTGCTGTACGTCTGAATCACTGATCAAAAGCCTGGAATGGACATGTTCTCCTTATCGTTCTCATCATCCGTCACTAGCATATAGGCTGCTCTACCCAGGCTTTCTCTACCTTAGAAACATTAGACTGTGATATGCACCTCCCACTTGGCATCTTCTATAATGTTACAGATTTGTGCAAACTCCTGATGGATTTGACTGCAGTATTTACATTGCTGCAGTGGAACACTTTTGTCAGTAACTCTCAGCTTGAACCTTTGTGGTATGAAACTACTGTCCTTCCTTTTGTGCGGCCGCCTTTTAAGGCACTATGGGGTTGCAGCACATGGTTTACTACAATGTATGTATACTTATTTGTTGCCCATGGATCTGTAAGACACTACTGTTTCATCTGTTATGACTGGAGTTAGTGATGGGTGCTGAAAAGGCTTGCTTCACCATATGACCTTGATTGAAATGGACTTTGATTGTTCTCTGGAATGGATTTGTGCGGACACCAAAATGTGCAGGTTACCAATCTACTAGACTGAAGAGCTTACAGGCAAACCGTACAACAGTGAACAAAAGAAATGACTTGACCACAGACATTTTGCCTAACGCAGGACATCCTCTATCAGCTCATACTGACATATTGCTAGGCGTGTCTATATATAGGTATTCTAGATGGATGGATGTGTGAATATTTATATTTTGTAACAGATTATGAATGAACATTTTAACTTTACAAGTCCTGCTGTTTGTCAGTGATCTCCTGATCTGCAGAATTGCAGTGTGAACCTGTGTATATATTGTAAGTGAAAGGGCCAATGTACAAAGGATTTATTTTTTAAAACAACCTCCATCTTATCCCCATGACTGTTCTGTGTACATATTTACAAATATTTTATTCTGTAAGCAAATAGTGCCAATGTAGTAACAGGAATTATAGATAAATAAATCAGGAGCATCAATATCCAAACAAGGGAAAATAGAGATGCACATATTTATGTATATACACACACATACAGAATATGCTATGTGTGTATACATACATACACACAAAATAAATGAAAATATAAGACCAGTGAGTGCCTGCCTATTTTTGTGTGTACGTGTGTGTGTATGTGTATATATATATATATATATATATATGTGTGTGTATGTGTGTATATGTGTGTGTATATATATATATGTGTGTGTGTGTGTATGTATATATATATATATATGTGTGTGTGTATGTATATATATGTATATATATATATATATATATATATATATATATATATATATATATATATATATATATATATGTGTGTGTGTGTGTATGTATATATATATATATGTGTGTGTGTATATATATATGTGTGTGTGTATGTATATATATGTATATATATATATATGTGTGTGTGTGTGTATGTATATATATATATATGTGTGTGTGTATGTATATATATGTATATATATATATATATATATGTGTGTGTGTATGTATATATATGTATATATATGTGTGTGTGTATGTATATATATGTATATATATATATATGTGTGTGTGTATGTATATATATGTATATATATATGTGTGTGTGTGTGTGTATCTATATATATATATATATATATATATATATATATATATAAACACACACAGAGGGCTCAAAATGTAAAGTGCTAAACAACTAGCCAAGACAAAATGTTACTCACTTCTGATCCCACCCACAACCTGCATAAACCACACCCACTACTCCACTACTTGCCCTCACTACAACCTTTACCCACCCCCCTTTGCATATGTTTTTGCCATTGGGAGAAATCTTAATGCACATTTTTAATATTTTGTTTTATTTGAAGCCATAACAAATTAAGTCATTTTAAAACAATATTAAAAAAATATACATTTGCTGGTTATTACCACAGTGGACAGCATTTAACTCCCTCTCACATGATGCAAAGTTGTATAAACCAAGACGGGTTCAAACTAATGCAGCAGGGAGTGGGACTTGAATGCTTAGTTTGCCTTTTTTAATTTTGCATGGGTAACTAATGATGTGTTCTTTAGGAGATAATCAGCTGATTTCACCTGTGGAAACTACCACCAATACTGATTATGTAATAATAATACTGCAGTATGTGTTATAGAGAAGCTATGTAATTCAATGGGTATTGGCAGTGGGGTAGAAGAAAGGGCTAAGTCCATTTGAAAAAAGTGTCCCTGCAGTTACTTTGAATACAAAAACGTATCAGCTGCTTGCCCTTTAAGGGAGTTATTTGCTAAAAATGAAATTATCTATGGGTAAAGAGTTTTTCTTATTTCCTTTAAATTAATGTTTTAAACACATTCCCCTACTTTTTAACCTGACTGAGAAAATCTTTGCAAAGCACTCAAAATCTCTTAAAGGGACACTGAACCCAAATTTTTTCTTTCGTGATTCAGATAGAGCATGCCATTTTAAGCAACTTTCTAATTTACTCCTATTATCAATTTTTCTTTGTTCTCTTGCTATCTTTATTTGAAAAAGAAGGCATCTAAACTTTTTTGTTTTTGTTTAGAACTCTGGAGAGCACTTTTTTTATTGGTGGATGAATTTATCCACCAATCAGCAAGGACAACCCAGGTTGTTCACCAAAAATAGGCCGGCATTTAAACTTACATTCTTGCATTTCAAATAAAGATACCAAGAGAATGAAGAAAATTTGATAAAAGGAGTAAATTAGAAAGTTGCTTAAAATGTCATGCTCTATCTGAATCACAAAAGAATAAATCTGGGTTCAGTGTCCCTTTAAGCTACCTTTTGTGTGCTACTTAATTGGTACTGACGGCCAATCAGCCTTCTCTATTTACTCATACCCCCGTCCCCTCATTTTCTTTTGCCTAGACCTTAAATTATCCCAAACCAAGGCCCATAATGTCTTTCAGTACTCGCCTTGGGTGAGTGGAAATTTTTAGCCCTTTATACAAACACACACACATATATATATATATTTATGTATATATGCAATGATACTATTTCATCTGGTTTATGAGTAGAATTATAGTACTAGGATATAAGAAATTGCCTCATCAGTAATACTCAAAATGAAATATATACTATTATATAATTGGCAAAACAAAAAGCAGTGCAACGATGCTAAAGTGCTTTTATATGAGTCTGTATACATTATGGTAACGTTAATGTGTTGTTTGGTGCAGGATTTGAATGCATTAGGGCACAGTAGACATGTTAAGTATTAATGAAGTGGATAAGAAGGCATTCGGCTGTTACACTGTTATATTTCATGGCAAGGAGCTGAAGCGCATGAGGATCTGGATGTTTTTGTTTGTTTTTTACAACATCCCTCTGCTCTTTTTCCTTTCAGCTCGGTCGTTATTTCCGTGTGTAATAGAATAACCCACCTGCAACTTGTATTATTTTTGTAAATTGTTTAAAGCTATATCAAGTAAATTAAATAAGAGGAATGATTCTGTACTTATTGTTGCCAAAGAGATGTAAAGAGAAATATATGTGGCATTGGGAGAATTTATGTTTTTATATTATGCAATATAATCCTTGTGCCCTTACCCTTCTTTTTATGTTTAAAAACATAGGATTCATGTTCAATGAATCAATAAACTATAAGACAAGGCTTTTGTTTGTTTATGAGTCATATATTAAATGTATTATACTTTAATTCTCGCAGGTTCTATTGTGACATCAAATGAAGTGGCAGCCTAGTATTAAAGAGATAGTAAACAGCTTGAGATTATAATATGAAATCTTTAGTTATACGTAACAAATCAACTTCACAATATACTTTCATTCTTTATTTTGCCCCTCTTTTATGCAATTTAGTTCTGAAAATCGTTAATTTTTTTTTAATTCTCACAGGCCCATTTATCTAAAGACCGCTGCTTCATAACCCTGTCCGCCTGCTCTGAGCAGGCGGACAGGAATCGCCGGAAATCAACCCGATCGAATACGATCGGGTTGATTGACAGCTCCCTGCTGGCGGCCGATTGGCCGCGAGTCAGCAGGGGGCGGCGTTGCACCAGCAGCTCTTGTGAGCTGCTGGTGCAATGTTAAATGCAGAGAGTGTATTGCTCTCCGCATTTAGCGAGGTCTTGCGGACCTGATCCGCAGTGTCGAATCAGGTCCGCAAGCCCTTTGATAAATGGGCCCCTAAGAGCTGGAAATACACCCTGCAGACTTCTCAAGGTTGCTGATTTTTGCCTAATTGGCTTTAACAGATAACCACTGCAATGCACTTTCTACAAGCTTAGATTGGCTCCTACAAGTAAGCCTAAAGGGTTGGTGAAGTTTGACTTTTGAAAAACAATTGAAGCAAAGGAAATTGCAGTTTGCTGTAGCAACACAACACAGATGTCTTGTAATTGCAAGAGCCTAGATTACGAGTCTTGCGTTAGCCTTAAAGAGCAGCGTTGAGAGGTCCCAATGCTGCTTTTTACCGCCCGCTGGTATTACGAGTCTGGCAGGTACAGGTGTACCGCTCACTTTTTTTCCGCGACTCGAGCATACTGCATATCCACTTACGTAAATTGGGTATCCTATCTTTTTAATGAGATTTGCCAAACGCCGGTATTACGAGTCTTGGAAAAAGTGAGCGGTAGACCCTCTCCTGTCAAGACTCCTACCGCATTTAAAAGTCAGTAGTTAAGAGTTTTATGGGCTAACGCCGTAACATAAAACTCTTAACTAAAGTGCTAAAAAGTACACTAACACCCATAAACTACCTATTAACCCCTAAACCGAGCCCCCCCCCCCACATCGCAAACACTTAAATACATTTTTTAATCCCTAATCTGCCGCTCGGACATCGCCGCCACTTCAATAAATATATTAACCCCTAAACCGCTGCACTCCCACCTCGCAAACATTAGTTACATTTTATTTACCCCTAATCTGCCGTCCCTAACATCACCGACACCTACCTACATTTATTAACCCCTAATCTGCCACCCCCAACGTCGCCGCAACTATATTAAATGTATTACCCCCTAAACCTAAGTCTAACCCTGACACCCCCTAACTTAAATATAATTTAAAATAATCTAAATAAAATTACTACAATTAACTAAATTATTCCTATTTAAAACTAAATACTTACCGATAAAATAAACCCTAAAATAGCTACAATATAACTAATAGTTACATTGTAGCTATCTTAGGGTTTATTTTTATTTTACAGGCAACTTTGTATTTATTTGAACTAGGTACAATAGTTATTACATAGTTATTAACTATTAAATAACTTCCTAGTTAAAATAAATACAAATATACATGTAAAATAAATCCTAACCTAAGTTACAATTACACCTAACACCACACTATCATTAAATAAATTACCTAAATTAACTATAATTAATTACAATTAAATTAATTAATTACGAAAAAAACACACTCAATTACAGAAAAAAATAAAATAATTGCAATTTTTTTTAAACTAATTACACCTAATCTAATCCCCCTAATAACATAAAAAAGCCCCCCAAAATAATAAAAATCCCTACCCTATACTAAATTACAAATAGCCCTTAAAAGGGCTTTTGCGGGGCATTGCCCCAAAGTAATCAGCTCTTTTACCTGTAAAAAAAAAGACAATACCCCCCAACATTACAACCCACCACCCACACACCCAACCCTACTCTAAAACCCACCCAATCCCCCCTTAATAAAACCCAACACTACCCCCTTGAAGATCACCCTACCTTGAGATGTCTTCACCCAACCGGGCAGAAGTGGTCCTCCAGACGGTCCGAACTCTTCATCCTATCCAGGCAGAAGAGGTCCTCCAGACGGGCAGAAGTCTTCATCCAGGCGGCATCTTCTATCTTCATCCATCCGGAGCGGAGCGGGTCCATCTTCAAGACATCCGACGCGGAGCATCCTCTTCTTCCGACGACTAACACTAAATGACGGTACCTTTAAGTGACGTAATCCAAGATGGCGTCCCTTCAATTCCGATTGGCTAATAGAATTCTATCAGCCAATCGGAATTAAGGTAGAAAAAATCCTATTGGCTGATCCAATCAGCCAATAGGATTGAGCTTGCATTCTATTGGCTGATCCAATCAATGCGTCGGATGTCTTGAAGATGGACCCGCTCTGCTCCGGATGGATGAAGATAGAAGATGCTGCCTGGGTGAAGACTTCTGTCCGTCTGGAGGACCGCTTCTTCCCGGATAGGATGAAGAGTTCGGACCGTCTGGAGGACCACTTCTGCCCGTTTGGGTGAAGACGTCTCAAGGTAGGGTGATCTTCAAGGGGGTAGTGTTAGGTTTTATTAAGGGGGGATTGGGTGGGTTTTAGAGTAGGGTTGGGTGTGTGGGTGGTGGGTTGTAATGTTGGGGGGGGTATTGTCTTTTTTTTTACAGGTAAAAGAGCTGATTTCTTTGGGGCAATGCCCCGCAAAAAGCCCTTTTAAGGGCTATTTGTAATTTAGTATAGGGTAGGGATTTTTATTATTTTGGGGGGCTTTTTTATTTTATAAGGGGGATTAGATTAGGTTTAATTAGTTTTAAAAGATTTTAATAATTTTAATTTTTTCTGTAATTTAGTGTTTGTTTTTTTCCGTAATTTAGTTTAATTTAATTGTAATTAACTGTAGTTAATTTTGGTAATTTATTTAATGATAGTGTAGTGTTAGGTGTAATTGTAACTTAGGTTAGGATTTATTTTACAGGTATATTTGTATTTATTTTAACTATGAAGTTATTAAATAGTTAATAACTATTTAATAACTATTCTACCTAGTTAAAATAAATACAAAGGTGCCTGTAAAATAAACATAAGCCCTAAGATAGATACAACATAACTATTAGTTATATTGTAGCTATCTTATGGTTTATTTTATAGGTAAGTATTTAGTTTTAAATAGGAATAATTTAGTGAATTGTAGTTATTTTATTTAAATTTATTGTAATTATATTTGTTAGGGGGGGTTAGACTTAGGTTTAGGGGTTAATAACTTTATTATAGTGGCGGCGAGGTTGGGGGCTGCAGATTAGGGGTTAATAATTGTAGGTAGGTTACGACGACATTGGGGGCGGCAGAATAGGGGTTAATAACTATAATGTAGGTGTCTGCTATGTTGGGGACGACAGATAGGGGTTCATAAGTATAATGTAGGTGGCGGTGTCCGAAGCGGCAGATTAGGGGTTAATAATATAATGTAGGTTGCGACGATGTCGGAGGCGGAAGATTAGGGGTTAATATGTATAATATTAGGGGTGTTTAGACTCGGGGTTCATGTTAGGGTGTTAGGTGTAGACATAACTTTTATTTCCCTATAGGAATCAATGGGGCTGCGTTAGGAGCCGAACGCTGCTTTTTTGCAGGTGTTAGGTTTTTTTTCAGCCGAATCAGCCCCATTGATTCCTATGGGGAAATCGTGCACAAGCACGTTTAGCCAGCTCATTGCTACCGTTAGCAGCGCTGGTATTACAGTGAGATGTGGAGCTAAATTTTGCTCTCCACTCACTTTTTTGTGGCTAACGCCGGGTTTAAAAAAAAAACTGTAATACCAGCGTTGTTTGTAGGTGAGCATAAACTGCTTGTTAGCCCTGCAAGCCTTACCGACAAAAACTCGTAATCTAGCCGAAGGTGTTTACAGTCCCTTTAATTGGCTACTATGTTTCCCATTTACTTGCAGGAGGTAGAGACCTCTATAAGTTGTAAGGCAACAGGCCCTCCTTTTCCTACGCTGCTTCAAGATCACCTTTTGGAATCTTTCCGTAAAGAAAATATTTTATTTTAATAAAGATATAAATATAGGTTTCCTAGAGTTTGTTATATTTGTATTACTAACCATAGCTTATGATAGTTGGTTAATGGCCACAAGTAAAGCATAGGTAAAGCTGCACTCAAGAGCCACAAGCATTGCAAGCCATAATCAGGACACTGCTGTTGATTTGCAGCTGATTTGGGTGAGTGCAAGTCCCTACTGGCTAACTGGAAGCTGTGATGCCTGTGGCTTCTGAGCAGGACTTTAAAACCCCACAAAAGGTGGAGTGGGGGTTTACTGCAGGGTTCTGGGACACCAATCCCGAATTCTGAAATACTGCGTCCCTCTGACAGGCAGGGCCGGTGCTAGACTGTTTTGCACCCTAGGCAAGACAAGCTACTTGCTCCCCCATCCCCCTACCAAAAAAAATAAAATAAATTATTACATACATTTTGCTACTGGTTACTACAATACACCTAAGTGTCATTACATGACCTGCTGGCCACCCTAGTGCAGGTAAGTAACTGACGGTAACTCACAAAACACAGTCCTTCATTCCTTGGCTTTTAGTGACAGAAAAAAATGGATTAAAGGGAAGCTCTAGTGCATATTATTATTATTATTAATAATAATAACAATGATTACAGATAGGTAGATAGACAGATAGAATAGATAGATTTAATATAAAAAAATCTGAGAAGTAGCTGGTTTTATGTTGTAAAAGAGTTTGCAAAAGGGTACATTTCTTTATGAATATAAGAACTTTATTATGCTCCCTATAAAAACAGAATTGTGCAAGACACTGAAAACAAAAAATCAGCTCAATAAAAAAGTAATTTCTTTTTAAAGACACGATGAGTCCACGGATTTCATCCTTACTTGTGGGATATTCACCTCCTGGTCAGCAGGAGGAGGCAAAGAGCACCACAGCAGAGCTGCTATATATAGCTCCTCCCTTCCCTCCCACTCCAGTCATTCTCTTTGCCTACGTTAGTGATAGGAAGAGGTAAAGTGAGGTGTTAGTTATAGATTCTTCAATCAAGAGTTTATTATTTTTAAAGTAGTGCCAGAGTGTGCTGCTTTGTTCTAGGGTGTAGCCGTAGTCCATATCAGTCTCTACAGTAGAGCTTTAGGGGGCTTTAAAGCAATGGGAACTGGTGGGACATAATTCTCACTGCGCCTCCCATATTTTGATGCTGCCCTGTCTCTGGAAACCCTGAGAGATTCTAACTCAGGACTTTATCTTCATTCTCAGGTCCAAGGGAGGGATAGAACTTCTTACACCTGGAATCTGCCTTGCTGCCAGGCAGAAAATGAGGTAAGTGCTGACTTTTCTCCTATAAGATACGACGAGTCCACGGATTCATCCTTTACTTGTGGGATATTATCCTCCTGCTAACAGGAAGTGGCAAAGAGCACCACAGCAGAGCTGTCTATATAGCTCCTCCCTTGACTCCACCCCCCAGTCATTCTCTTTGCCTACTCTAAGTAATAGGAAGGATAAAGTGAAAGAGGTGATCAATCTAGTTTCTCTGCGGTTGACTGCCTGGAGATTGAACGCTTGATTTTATCTAAGCGGGGATTCTCTGAGTTGGTCGTAGATACCTTGATTCAGACTCAAAAGCCTGTCACTAGGAAAATTTATCATAAGATATGGCATAAATATCTTTATTGATGCAAATCCAAAGGCTACTCATGGAGTAAGATCAGGATTCCTAGGATTTTGTCCTTTCTCCAAGAAGGATTGGAGAAGGGGTTATCAGCTAGTTCCTTAAAGGGACAGATTTCTGCTTTGTCAATCTTACGACACAAGCGTCTGGCAGATGTCCCAGACGTTCAGTCGTTTTGTCAGGCTTTGATCAGAATTAGGCCTGTGTTTAAACCTGTTGCTTCGCCTTATCTTATATTCCATTCTGATAAGGTAGTTTTGCGTACTAAACCTGGATTCCTTCCTAAGGTTGTTTCAAATAAGAATATTAATCAGGAAATTGTTGTTCCTTCTCTGTGTCCTAACCCTTCTTCTAGGAAGGAGCGTCTGTTACATCATTTGGACGTGGTTCATGCCTTGAAGTTTTACTTGCAAGCGACCAAGGATTTCCGTCAAACATCTTCTCTGTTTGTTGTCTATTCTGGAAAATGTAGAGGTCAAAAAGCTACGGCATCATCCGTTTGGCATACGAGACTGCTGGACAGCAGCCTCCTGAAAGAATTACAGCTCATTCCACTATAGCGGTGGCTTCCACATGGGCTTTTAAAAACAATGCTTCTGTTGAACAGATTTGTAAGGCTGCGACTTGGTCTTCCCTTCATACCTTTTCCAAATTTTACAAATTTGATACTTTTGCTTCTTTGGGGGCTATTTTTGGGAGAAAAGTTCTTCAAGCAGTGGTGCCTTCTGTTTAGGTACCTGTCTTGTCCCTCCCGTTCATCCGTGTCCTGTAGCTTTGGTATTGTTTCCCACAAGTAAAGGATGAATCCCTGGACTCGTCGTATCTTATAGAAGAAAAGGATATTTATGCTTACCTGATAAATTGATTTCTTCTATGATACGACAAGTCCACGGCCCGCCCTGTCAATTTAAGACAGATTATATTTTTTTATTTAAAACTTCAGTCACCTCTGCACCTTTTAGTTTCTCCTTTTTCTTCCTATACCTTTGGTCGAATGACTGGGGGGTGGAGTCAAGGGAGGAGCTATATAGACAGCTCTGCTGTGGTGCTCTTTGCCACTTCCTGTTAGCAGGAGGATAATATCCCACAAGTAAAGGATGAATCTGTGGACTCGTCGTATCATAGAGGAAATCAATTTATCAGGTAAGCATAAATTTCCTTTTTTTCTGGGGGATTTGGAAAGTCTCAGAAACAAAGGAGGGCACTCCATTTATTTTTATACATAAGCCTCATTATCTATTTCATAGTTTCCCCTTAGACAAGGGGACATTTGGGCAGTTTTGCAGCAGGCACTGGGATTTCAGGTGTCTCAAACATAAAGGTCTTTATTTACTTTTACACGAGTCTCTTGTTTTTTCACATAGTTTCCCTCTTAGGATAGGGAACATTCGGGCAGTGTTGTAGACAGTGCTGGGGCTTAATGGAAATGGAGTCTCAGAGATAAAGGAGACTCTTTATTTACTTGTGAAAGATGTGTTAAAGGACACTTTATTTCTTGGTACATGGGACACGCCTAATGTAATCGCATAGTCTCCACTTGATCATAGGGGACATTTGGGCGAGGAGTCAGTGTAGCAACTAGTCCTGGGATTTATAGGGCAGCGTTGATACAGCCACTGGGGTTTTTATATTATTGTTATTATATTTCTCCCAGCGGGTTGGTAACTTTGGCGCCGGCTGAGAGATTTTTTTGTTAGCCATGCCCACGATGGGGATTGTTTATGCGCCATTTCACTCCGCTTCAGAAAATGCAGTGTTACACCGCAGTGTGATCTAGCCTTTGCTTCCGGCGCCTTTAGTAATACATTCCACTTAGAACTAGGTTGTTCCTTGTAGTTTAGTGGTTTGAATCCCAAGTGACAAAGTTTATTTAATCTATAATGATAAATAGTGATGGGAGATTACTTGGGTGACGCCCACGAGGGGTGGAGTTGATAGACATAACGGCGCCAATGTTTTCTTCCTCCTTCTTGTCAGTTTGGTGTAAAGGAGTGGAGGATGGCGCCGTATAGTAATATCTTCCTTTCTGTCACTTCCGGTTATCGGAAGACACAAAGGAATTTCTGTCCCACAGATTGCGCATCAGTCGGCGCTATTATGTACTCAGTTCTTGTAGTATAGTCAGGCTGTATAGCCGCCTCAGTACCGTCCTTTAGAACACGCTGAGAGATTGATAGGGTTCTAATTCCCTCATACATCTTCTATGGTAGACCTAGTAAAATAATGATGAGTTAAATAGTCAATTGTCACTTGCTGCTGAGTTTATGAACAGCAATTTTGACATACTAATTTAACTACAAAATTACTTTTACATTATAAAGAGACAGTCGCATGCAGTGCCCTGCGACTCCTTGCACTTTACATTTAGTATTGCTGCACAAGACATTGCTTCTTTACTGTCATGGCAGTGTTTATGAACAGCAAGTTTGACATTCTAATTTATTTGCTCCTACACTCAGAAGTAAGAAATTACTTTTAAATTTTAAAGAGACAGTTACATGCAGTGACCTGCGGTTCCTTTCAATACCCATCTTGCATTGCTGCACAAGATATTGTTTCTTTAATATCATGACGATGAATTTAAAACAACTATATTGGCATGCTAATTTAACTTGTTTCTGCACAATAAAATAAGAAGTTACTTTTACAGTTTAAAGAGACAGTAACATTTTTTATGTGTCAATTTTTATTCAAAATTGTTTACTTTTTTCTGAATTTACTCCTTCAAATGCATTTGCTGTTTAGGAGTCTGTGGAAGATCACATGCACTGCCCTGCGTTTCCTCCCACACTCCATCTGGAGTTGTTCTGCATTTCATGCATTATATGTTTTTACCACATGGTAGACAACATTTCTAGAGGAATTCTTTTCAATCATTTAGGGTGATTGTTTTTCAGTAGCGGCTATTACGAATGGTGTAATCTATCCTAGTGCGTCCAGTAAGTTATAAGGAATGGAAGTAACCGCATTCCCTATATTTAATATGATGTTTCCCATAACCGACTCAGGATGGAGTAGTTTTCCAGCTTTGCTAGGAGAACTACTATACCCTTAGAGGAGAAAGATTATACAGATTTGTCTCCTCTAATACTGCTGGAACAGGAGACAAGGGATTCTTTTCAGTGGTGGTTGTCTCTGGATCATCTCTCCCAGGGAATCTGCTTTTGCAGACCATTTTTGGTGTTTGTGACAACAGACGCCAGCCTTCTAGGGTGAGCAGTCTAGGGCTCCCTTAGGGTGCAGGGGATTTGGATTTAGCCAGAATCTTTTCTTCCTATAAACATTCTGGAGCTGAGAGCGATCTCCCATGTTCTTCTGGCCTGGCCTCAGTTAGTCTCGGGCCAGTTTATCAGGTTCCAGTCGATCAAATCAATCATCAGGGAGGAACTAGGAGTTCCTTAGTGATGACTGAGGTATCCAAGATAGTTCAGTGGGCAGAGGCCCATTCTTGTTATCTTTTGGCGAGTTACATACATTCAGGCCCATTTATCAAGCTCCGTATGGAGCTTGAAGGGCCGTGTTTCTGGCGAGTCTTCAGACTCGCCAGAAACACAAGTTATGAAGCAGCGGTCTAAAGACCGCTGCTTCATAACCCTGTCCGCCTGCTCTGAGCAGGCGGACAGGAACCGCCGGAAATCAACCCGATCGAATACGATCGGGTTGATTGACAGCTCCCTGCTGGCGGCCGATTGGCCGCGAGTCAGCAGGGGGCGGCGTTGCACCAGCGGCTCTTGTGAGCTGCTGGTGCAATGTTAAATGTGGAGAGCGTATTGCTCTCCGCATTTAGCGAGGTCTTGCGGACCTGATCCGCAGTGTCGGATCAGGTCCGCAAGCCCTTTGATAAATGGGCCCCCAGGAGTCAAACATTTGGACGGATTTCCTGCGCAGGCAGTCCTTTCATCCAAGGGAGTGGGAATTTGGTATGCAGAGCTGGTGGACATGTCATCTCTGCCACCTTGGAGACTTCTGTGGAGGAAGTACTTTCTAATCAAGGGCTCCTTCTTCACACAAAACTGGTTTATCTGGATCTGACTACTTGGAGATTGAACACTTATTTTCCAAGCAGGGGTTTTTCTGACTCAGTCATTGTGGCCATGATTCAGCCTCGAAAGCCTGTTACTAGTCCAATTTATCATAAGATATGGCGTAAATATCTCTATTGGTGTGAATCCATGGACTTCTTATGGAGTTGATAGGATTCATAGCATTGTATTTTTTGTAAGGTTTATCGGCAACTTCCCTAACGGGTGAAAACTCTGTCTTTCTTAATTTTGTTACTCAAACGTCTGGTAATTTTTCCAGATGTACAAATATTTTGTCAGGCCTTGGTCAGGATCAGGCCTGTGTTTTATAACATTTACTCCTCCATGGAGTCTGAATTTAATTTTCAGAGTTTTTCAAGGGGCTACGTTTGAGTCTATTCTTTCCTTTAGATTTTGAGTTGTTATCTTGGAAAGTTTTATTTCTTGTTGATATTTCTTCTGCTCGGAGAGTGTCAAAGCTCTCGGTATTTCAGTATGAGTCTCCTTATCTTATTTCCATTCAGATAAGGTAGTTTCCTAAGGTTGTTTCTGACCGGAACATTAGTCAGTAGATTGTTGTTTTTTCCTTGTGTCCTAATTCTTCTTCTAAGAAGGAAAGACTTTTGCACGTTTTGGACGTGGTCCGTTCTTTGGAGTTTTTACCTGCAGACGACTAAGGTCTTTCGTCAGTCTTCTTCTTGGATGTGGTTTTCTCAGGAAGACGCTCGGGACAGAAAGTTACGGTTACTTCTTTTTCTTTTTGTCTGATCATACGTTTTGCGTATGAGACTGCTGGACAGCTGCCTCCTGTGGGAGTTATGGTTCATTTCACGAGGGCTGTTACTTCCTCATGGGTATTCAAACTGAGGCTTCTATGGCACAGATTTGCAAGGCTGCAACTTGGTCCTCTTTTTACACTTTTTCTAAATTTTACAAATTAGATACTTTTGCCTCGGCTGAGGTTGTTTTTGGGAGAAAAGTTCTTCAAGCAGTGGTGCCTTCCATTTAGGTTCCCTGTCTTGTCCCTCCCTTATAATCCATGTACTATAGCTTTGGTATTGTATCCCACAAGTAAGGATGAAATCCGTGGACTCATTGTGTCTTTAAAAAGAAAAGAAAATTTATGCTTACCTGATAAATTTGTTTTTGTTTCTTTTTAGACACGATGAGTCCACGGCCCGCCCTGTTCTTGGAGACAGGCTATTAATTTTTGTAAACTTCAGACACCTCTGCACCTTGGTTTTTCCTTTCTCTTCTTAACTTCGGTCGAATGACTGGAGTGGAAGGGAAGGGAGGAGCTTTATATAGCAGCTCTGCTGTGGGGTTCTTTGCCTCCTCCTGCTGACCAGGAGGTGAATATCCCACAAGTAAGGATGAAATCCATGGACTCATCGTGTCTAAAAAGAAACAAATTTATCAGGTAAGCATACATTTTCTTTTTGTGGCTTTCCAAAAAGACCAGATAAAAGTTTGCTTCTGGGGGGGCGGAGCTAACCGTTGCACGGACTAGACGTGCAGACACAGAGCTCCTGAGCCAAATAGTTTAAAAACTACTAAATCTTGCTCAAATCTAGGGATACTCTAATCAGATCTTTGGGGAACACAGCCTGGTGGTAATCCTGTACAGCCTACACCCTAAAATTGCTCCCATAAGGAAAATTCAGAGCTAATTGGGGAAGTTAACTACCCATCTAAACCACTCGGCACAACTTTACCACCTACCAAGCAGGGCTATCACCTACTACACTCCGGACGGTCGGGGATCCGCTCCGGAGCGGCTTAGGGCCGAGCAGGTTAAAAGAAAGTGACCTGATCCACTTGTGAGAGGAGGAGGTGGAGGAACTTAGCGGAGGGACTGCAAAAGCCGTGTCCCTGGGATAACTTAGCACCTGAGTCTTATTGTGCCCTAGAAGACATACCAGATAAGTGCTTCGTTCCAGTGTAGTGTGGTGAGATCGGTGGAGACCTGGAGGCTGAAAACAGGTGAGAGATCACTGAAGCTCCCCTGGGCCTGTTTTGGCGCGAACGGTGGCCATCTTGCAGCCCTCTCAGGGATCTGCGGTATCGGAGGCCCACAGGACTGTGACTGGACACTGCCAAATCTGAGCTGGGCAGACCACCACCACAGAGGAATGCTTTGAGGCCACAGAGGCGAAGGAGACTCTGATGCAGAGACGCTGCAACCTGTTGTATACCGGCACAGGCCAGAGATCTGGGAGGTAACAGACAGAGACCCCGGCACTTACCAACAGCCTTTTTGGCGCGAACTGCAGCCATCTAGCGGCCTCTGAGGACAGAAGTTATTACCATTGGAGGCGCCAACGGAGTCTCTAGAAAAAAGAAGCGACTCGTCATCTGTATAGTCAGCGGTCAGCTGGCTGCACCCGGAAGGTCACCAGAAAGGGGTTGAGGGTCTGCAAAAGATCCGCTTGGGCTTCTGTTCTCTATAAGGACTGTTTTGGATATACAGGCATAAGTGAAGACTTGGGTGAGATCAGTGCCTTTTACTATTTGAAACATATATTTATATCAATAATGTCTGCTTGGCCTCAGAGTGGGTACATCCTATAAGGACTTGAGTGCAGCACTATACAACCATCTGCTGGCACTTACCTTGTACCGGACCCACCCCCCTCTTCCCTGATTTACACAAGCCCATAGGTTTCTTTGTAATGCACAGCTTATAACACAGGCCTTGCTCTCTATGTTACATGATATTCTCTGGGAGGCTTATTGACCCGGCCATCATAAACCCCTGAGCACTATCAGGAACATTGCTCCTCACACTTGGGCCCCCTAAAAGTCCCTCATATATGGTGCTCCTCTTCCTGGACTTCTGGTGGTGCCTATTGAGGAGAACACCCACAGTTGGTAGGTGGCAGCAATACCTTCACGCAGAACCACCTGAAGTAACTCTCATATAAGTGATTAAGGACTTGGTATTTTTTATGCTACAATAGCTGCTGCACCAGTTTAAATGTCTTTGGGTCATTATCCCAAGGCGTAGTGTTTTTTGCTTTTTTTTTGCTTTTCATCCTATCACCTTACTTCCACAGGGCTCCTGTTTTTTTATATTCTGCATTATTGCGTTGGCCTTATATGCTTTGCCTATGCTGTGTTAGGAATTAAAGCTCCTTTCTGTACATTATAACTTGTGAGACCCCCTCGAAACTCTTCCTTTCCGGCTCATCTAGTCTGGGCTGGTCACTTCCCCCTACCTTTTCCCCGTCCATCTAGTCGTACCCCCTTTTCCCCCGAGTTAAGAGGGGGCCGTCAAGTCCTGGTCATTTTTATTAGCCTGTGCCCGGGATCTTGCTGGCTTTTGCCCCACAGTGGCTGCTTCTTCTGACACATTTTAAGCAGGAGAACTTTGATCTTTCATTTGACCGCCGTCATGGAGGGGTAGGGGCCAGGGAGGACCTTCCGGCCCTACTCTATAGACAAATGTCCAACATTTTCTTTTGGTGTATTTAATGTATTTTCCTGAGATATAATTATCGGGTGCCTTTTCAACCTTATTTATCCTGCACTTCATTTAACTGTCTACTTGTTCCTATGCTGCATCTGAAAATGCCTCATACCAAAACCCCAGGGCCGGTCAAAAAAAAGGTCCTAGACCATTTCGCTCAACCACACAAAGAGCCCGAGGAGGATTCGGGAGATGGCCTAAGCGAGTCTGAGTCCTTAGGAGAGGGATCCCAACCTGATGCCACTCCGTCCTCTCGATCTCAACACTTTATTACAGAGGACACTCTTAAGAAAATGTTTGCCCCCCAAACGCGCTCCATCACAAAAGAAATTCAAAGAAGAAATGCCGAGCTAAAAAAAGATATCTCAGAAATAGGAGACAGGGTAGACTCTCTTGAGAGAAAGCACGATGACATCACTACAGACCAATCGAACCTCTTGGCTTACTCTGAAGCACTATCGGATCAACTGAGCCAACTCGAGTTTAAACTCGCTGATGTAGAAGACCGTGCCCGAAGAAACAACATCAGATTCCGAGGGATACCGGAAGATGTTGCACCCGCAGATCTGCAGAAATACCTGACAGAATTCTTTGTAGGTCTGTTGGGCTCCACTGAGGGCATGACCACCACTATGGAGAGAGCTCATAGATCCCTGCGCCCAAGATCGATCTCACAGGAGAAGCCACGAGACGTCATTGTCTGCTTTCATAGCTTTCTCTTTAAAGACAGGCTCATGCAAGCTGCCTTTCGCAAACCACAATTAGAGGAAAGATTCCAAGAGATCCAACTGTTGCCGGATCTGTCGGCGCACACACTACAGTATAGAAGACAGTACCAGCCAGTCACATCGGTGCTCAGACGGGCGGACATTAAATATAGATGGGGTTATCCTACTAAGCTGATAATTTCTAGAGACAACCAGACACACATAGTGTCCTCGCTGTCTCAGGGAACCACTCTGCTCGCACAATGGGGACTCCAAAATGGCAGCCTACTAGAACCTTCCCCTGTTAGGGCGAAACTGAGAGCCACGGCCCCTGAATGGTCCATTAAAGACCAGCGGCCTAAGAGACAGAAAACACAGCAAACGCAGGATTTGCAGGGACCTCCAGTGCTTCCTCCTTGACAATAAGGCACCAATAATAGACAACCTTATTTACCTCCATTGACCCTCCTTACTGCTGTCAATCGGACAGGTAGGTGTGAAAGAGGTAAACAAATTAAGTCTGCCCGAGTTTAGGCTCCGTACTTTGTATAAATTAACTATGTTCACACCTATTTTGTTAGAGGTTAAGTCTGGTTAAGTAATGTTAAGGGGCACACAAGGCACAGGTTAATTACTTCTAGCATAGGAGGGTTATTAAAAATACAATTACTAAAATTGTTATCATTGTTGATGATCCATTACTCTGTTACTTATTACTGTTCTTGCTACTTATTTGATGTTAGCTCTTAGCGCAATTCTCAGGTTGATAACAAGGTACCAATAGTAGACAACCCCATCTCCCTCCATTGAACCTTCTCACCATTGCCATTTGGACAGGTAGATAGGAAAGAAGCAAACACATTAAGGTTGTCCGAGTTTAGGCCCAGTATTTTGTATAAACCGACTGTGTTTGCACATATTTTGTTAAAGGTTAAGTTTGTTTAAGTTATATTAAGAGTCTCAAACGGCACAGGTAGATTACCTCTAAACCTCAATGGAGGGATATTAACATTACTATCACTGTTGATGATCCATTATTCCGTTATTTATGGTTATTATTTCTACTTATAGGATGCCAGTTTTTAGGATAATTCTCAGGTTGATTATACCGTACAGACACCAACATGACTTGCTCTTGTTAAATAGGGAGTGGGGCCGGAAACTCCGGCTCTCGCTGCCAATACTCTTTTCTTAGCTCCCCCCCCCCCCCCACATAGGTAGTCCACGGCAGGGTTCCACCCAGGGGGACTATTTCCACCTCACCCCTCAATATCGCACCCACCAACTTACGACCTAGTCGGATGCCTATACTCACCCTTCCCCCCCCCACTTTACGATGACCAACCGCCTTCGAGTCCTCACTCACAATGTAAGAGGCTTTAACTCTCCTCACAAGAGGAGCCTCCTGACCCGTGAACTTAAATTCCACAACCCAGACGTAATCTTCCTACAGGAGACACATTGGCAGATGGGCGCCCCCCAGTACTTCCATTCCCGTTCATATAAAGTTCTAGAACACTCCCCTTTCACCAAGAAGGCCAGAGGCACGGCTATACTATTACACAATAGAGTTGCTTATGAACAAATACAAGTATTCAGAGACCCACAGGCCAGATACACCATTTTGGTTTGCAGTCTGAATCACGTGCCCAACACTTTGGTCTCTATATACATGCCCAATTCACGCCAGCTGGCTTGCCTCCGGAAGATTCTCCAGATAATTGACAAATATAGACAAGGTAGGGTTTTGTTGGCGGGCGACTTTAACATGACATGGGACCACAAGCTGAACCGTAAAACTGCAAACACAGACAAAAGCAATCCCCAGGCGGTCCACACCTCTACTCAGTTTCGGAACTTAATGACTCATTACGGTTACTTTGATGTTTGGAGGTCATTCCACTCCAGAGAGAGAGACTATACCCACTATTCGCACCCCCACAAAGTATATTCCCGGCTGGACCATATCTTCTGTCAAGTGGGGACCTTAGATTCGATTTCTCACTCTGATATTTCTCTCTGCTCCTGGTCAGACCACGACTTAGTCACAGCAGATCTATACCCCTCTGACAAACCACCACACAGGACTAACTGGTGCCTTCCACAACACATTCTGACAGACATTCCTTTTCAGGAAGAAATGAGACGAGACCTAACTGACATGCTTGGACGGAATGATAATGGACAGATTTCAGATGACATCCTATGGGGCGCTATCAAAGCGACGGTTGGGGCCTTTTTAAACGCAAACAGAGCCATTTAAGAAAACTAGCCGGCCTTACACTGGCGCAGGCACATACTAAACTTAGGACTCTAGAATACGCTAACCGCACTTCTATCAGTGCAGATGTTTCTGCACAGATTTCAGCTGTTAAGAACCACATTAACTTATTAGAACTACGTCGCACCCAACAAAATCTTACCAAACTAAAACAACTTTTTTACCATAAGGGGAACAGGGACGATGCTATACTAGCTAATAAATTGAGACATAAACACAGTACTGCACGCATTTCTCAAATTAAGCATAATGGTAAAATACACAAGAAACCGTCCCTGATAGGAGAGAGTTTCGCTGATTTCTACTCTAAATTATACAACATAGAAACTGCGGAGACCCCAACACCCATCCCTGCCCAGGATATCAGGTCATACTTGTCTAGTCTGAATCTTCCCACACTCACGATAGAACAACAAGACTCACTCATAGCCCCACTCACATTGCTGTAGGTCAAACAGACAATAAAGCGCCTGAAACCCTTTACAGCCCCCGGGCCATATGGATTCCCCGCCCAATTCTATAAGACATACATTCACAAACTCTCCCCATATTTGCTCAGGTTCTTCAACTTGGCAGGGGCAGAGGGCACTTTCAGGGAGTAATTCCTGGAGGCTGCCATTGTCACGTTGCCCAAACCGGACAAGGATCCCTCTCTCTGTTCTAGTTACAGACCGATATCCCTGATCAATGTGGATGTTAAAATCTACTCTAAAATATTAGCCAACCGCATTGGTAAACTACTGCCAGGCCTAATCGGCCATGACCAGGTGGGATTCATTCACAATCGCGAGGGACCGGACAACACAAGGCGTCTCATTAACATTGTGTGCAAGTCCACTAGGATGAATAAGCCCTTCTCGGTCATCTCCTTGGATGCTGAGAAGGCGTTTGATCGGGTCTGTTGGGCCTATTTATGGGAAACACTTAAAGCTTTCAATTTCCATCTTGCAACCTGTACGGCCATTTAAGCTTTATACCCCATCCCGACTGCTGTTGTCAGGGGGTTAGGCTTTCAGTCATCCCCCTTCCGCATCTTAAACGGCACCAGGCAGGGGTGCCCGCTTTCCCCTTTGCTGTTCGCTCTGGCGGTTGAACCATTGGCTGCACAAATTTGGATAGAAGCGTCGCTGCCGGGTATTCGATTATCAGGCACTACGCAGAAAATCGCTTTATTCGCAGACATTATTACTGTATTCACAGCTGACCCTGTTAAAGCCATTCCTAGACTTTTAGATATCCTAAAAGCATTTGGGGACCTCTCCTTTTATAAGCTCAATGTGCTCAAGACTGAAATATATTGGTGGGGATACCCGCAAGATTACATCCTTAGCCTAAAGAATCAATTCAAATTTAAGTGGACGAATGAGCAGGTTACTAACTTAGGAGTGAGGATATCTAATAGTGTAGCACAAATGGTAAAAAAACAACTATCTCCCCCTACTCTCGGAATTGCACAATCTGAAAAATACATGGGATCACAAGTCTATTTCGTGGATGGGACGCATAGCCTCCCTTAAAATGTCTTTTCTCCCCAAACTTACCTATTTTTTTTGTTGTCTACCGATTAGAGTCCCCTTGTCACAATTTCAGAGTGAGATAACAAAGTTCATTTGGCAGGGTAAGATTCCCCGAATTGCCCAAAAAACATTGCAACTTCCCATTCATTTGGGAGGCCTTGCCTCTCCTTCAGTCGTGAACTATTACGAGGGTGCTATGCTCACACACATCTCCCAATGGGGAGTAACCCAATCTTGTGACAGGTGAAGAGAAATCAAGCAGGCCTATTTACCCTCTAATGTACTTCTTCAGGACGTAATTTGGACCCCGCCGCACAGTCAAAGGACTCTGGGTATCAGTAATCTGGCTATTCTGGAGTGCTTGTCTGTTTGGAACAGGGTTCGATATTGCCAGCTGATTGCCCCCCACCCCTCTCCTATTACCGCAGTAGCGGGCCTTTTCACAGGCCTTGCAGAAACTCACCCTAATACTTGGGCTTGTTTGGGAATTAGACAGGTCTCAGACTTTTGGTCTGATTCTCAACCGGATGGTTTTATAGATTTAGAGTCACATGCAGACATCCCTCCAATTCTCCTTTTTGAACTGATCAGGGTTAAAATCTTCCTGAAAAGCTGGGGTTTCCTCCCTTCTTCTTCACGCTCCCACACTCCCTGGGAGTCCATCTGGTGTGGGGGGGGACAGGCTTGTTAGACCACTAACGACTCACTATGTTCTGCGTGAGGACACGGAACCGACTGAACTAGCTTCGCACCTGACTAGGTGGAATGATCTCCTCCACACCCACACTCCCACTGACTCTTGACACAAGTCCATCGTGCTGACAAAAAAAAAATACACTGCATCACAATGTTCGAAACATATTATAAAGTCATCTCTCACTGGTATCTTGTTCCTACCCGACTATCTAAAATGTTCCCAGGAACTTCACCTCTCTGTTGGAGAGGCTGTGGCCTTCAGGGCAATATGCTAAATATCTGGTGGGAATGTCCAAAATCAAATCCCTATGGGATCGAGGATTTCGTACCCTTACTGACTTTGGTATTCGGATTCCTGGTGGCCCGGCCCCTGCCCTCCTCCATTTGGGCTTCCACAACTTGCCTAAACACCAATGCCTACTCGGTGTGTATTTAATGTCGTCTATCAAAACCAATATAGCCAAGTCCTGGAAACGAGAACTCCCCCCAAAGTGGGAGGATATTGTGAATACAATGGCTTTCGTGTATACTATAGAAAAAGCTATATATCTTGACTTAAACAAATTAGATGTATTCAAAATGACCTGGACCGACTGGAAAGATAAGTATGATATCTTATGGTGCCCATCTGCCGTGACACAGGACGCCTTGCCCATTACCTAATAGGCCTTCTTAAGATGCTCATCTATCTTACCTTACGGGCGGCGCTGCCAGAGGAAAGAGAGAAACAAATGAGAATAAGATAAACACTGAAGGCATTTTTAATCTGAGCAAAATAAAACTAAATACTATACAAGAAAAGTTTTTAAGTAGAGGCATGTCCTTCGCACCTACTGCTAAATTAAATAAGTTTGAAACACTGATTAATATCAATCAATATATTAGAAAGCTCACATTAAAAAGGTATTTTTTGAAGAACCCTCTGGAGAATCAGACACAAAATAAGATAAATGAAAATGTTTCATCTAGATATCAACATATCAGCCTTAAGAATAAATCAAACTTTTATCCGATAAAGGATAAAGGAGACAATCTTACTTTATTTGAGAAAAAAGTCAAAAAAGATCTGGAAAAATGGGATGGGAAGCTGTAAATATTTAAATTTTAATTTATCCAAGGAAGAACATAAAATTTTACAGGATTTAAGAAATAATAGAGATATTGTTATAAAGCAGCTGCAACATCACTGGAGTGCCCAAAAGCACAAGGTGTGCAATACTCAGAGACATGGCCAAGGTAAGAAAGGCTGAAAGACGACCACCACTGAACAAGACACACAAGCTGAAACGTCAAGACTGGGCCAAGAAATATCTCAAGACTGATTTTTCTAAGGTTTTATGGACTGATGAAATGAGAGTGAGTGTTGATGGGCCAGATGGATGGGCCCGTGGCTGGATTGGTAAAGGGCAGAGAGCTCCAGTCCGACTCAGACGCCAGCAAGGTGGAGTACTGGTTTGGGCTGGTATCATCAAAGATGAGCTTGTGGGGCCTTTTCGGGTTGAGGATGGAGTCAAGCTCAACTCCCAGTCCTACTGCCAGTTTCTGGAAGACACCTTCTTCAAGCAGTGGTACAGGAAGAAGTCTGCATCCTTCAAGAAAAACATGATTTTCATGCAGGACAATGCTCCATCACACGCGTCCAAGTACTCCACAGCGTGGCTGGCAAGAAAGGGTATAAAAGAAGAAAATCTAATGACATGGCCTTCTTGTTCACCTGATCTGAACCCCATTGAGAACCTGTGGTCCATCATCAAATGTGAGATTTACAAGGAGGGAAAACAGTACACCTCTCTGAACAGTGTCTGGGAGGCTGTGGTTGCTGCTGCACGCAATGTTGATGGTGAACAGATCAAAACACTGACAGAATCCATGGATGGCAGGCTTTTGAGTGTCCTTGCAAAGAAAGGTGGCTATATTGGTCACTGATTTGTTTTTGTTTTGTTTTTGAATGTCAGAAATGTATATTTGTGAATGTTGAGATGTTATATTGGTTTCACTGGTAAAAATAAATAATTGAAATGGGTATATATTTGTTTTTTTGTTAAGTTGCCTAATAATTATGCACAGTAATAGTCACCTGCACACACAGATATCCCCCTAAAATAGCTAAAACTAAAAACAAACTAAAAACTACTTCCAAAAATATTCAGCTTTGATATTAATGAGTTTTTTGGGTTCATTGAGAACATGGTTGTTGTTCAATAATAAAATTAATCCTCAAAAATACAACTTCCCTAATAATTCTGCACTCCCTGTAGACACTGGCATCTTATAAAAAATGATCACATTTTAGGAGACCATGTAAAAAGAACCCCTGATATTATCTATACTAAAGCAAAAAACCTAAAAAACAATTTAGCTCCAAGTATGTATAGAAAAAGCACCAATAAGTCTGATGTGGATCTAACAGGGTCCAAATTAATAGGGTTCTTTCCATGTTATAATTGTGTGGCGTGCAAATATAGCACTAAATTAAAGGAAATAAAATCTACCACAAGGAACCATACACATACAATCAATGACTTAATCAGATGTAGTGATAAGGGGGTCATTTACCTTCTTCAATGTTCTTGTAACAGGCAATATTTAGGTCAGACCCAGAGGAAATTAAGAGATAGAATTAGAGAGCATGTAAAAAGAAATATATCCAGAACAAGTAATTGAAAATCAGTTGTAGCTTTATTCCTTAAAATTGTATGAAGACAACATACAACAACACTGGGTTAGTGAAGACAAAAAAACTTCTGACCGGTTTCGGTCGTATTGACCGTAATCATTTCTATGATTACGGTCAATACGACCGAAACCGGTCAGAAGTTTTTTTGTCTTCACTAACCCAGTGTTGTTGTATGTTGTCTTCATACAATTTTAAGGAATAAAGCTACAACTGATTTTCAATTACTTGTTCTGGATATATTTCTTTTTACATATTTCTGTGGATTGTGGGGAATCCACTCTTTTTGCCTAGAACAAGAACTTTTCAAGTCTGTGGGATAACCAAAAATAACCTCCTCCAGGACTTGCGCTATAATTATGGTCTAGCTGTGAACAGCGGTATTGAGTTATCAATCCCCACTACACAAAGATCACCTTCGAGATTTGGGCACGGATCGTTTACAAGGAAGAATTTTCAAAAGCGGGACTGCACCATCTGATTGGTTACAAAGTCCCCCAGCTGACGGTGACGTCATCAAGGATATCACCTTGTGGATTTGGACACAAGTTGCTCGATACGAAGAATCTTCAATAGAGGGACTGCACCATCTGATTGGTTACTGAGTCCCCCAGCTGACGGTGACGTCACCAAGAGCACGAGCAGTTTGGGCTGTGGATTGGCCAGTTCCTGAGCACGTGGTACGCCACACAGAGCTAGCACAGCAAGAAAGGTTTTTACCGTCTGTGCAAGTATGCTATCTTAGGACACCGGCTTACTTCTACTACAGTTCGAGACTTTACATCTTTATATTTGGTGGGTGAGTGAACATACCGCTAGCTCCTAAAGCTTTGATCTCTTTAGCGCATAGGTATTGCTGTTCTAGTACTTAACATCTAGACTCACATATTGCCGGCTACGGGTTTAAAACGCAGCGCGGACCCCTGCACTATGGCTTTTATGAACTTTTGTGGGTTATGAACTCGTTCAGCATCGGTAGTACCATTAGCAATATACTTATTTGCTAAATTCATAACAGACACCACGTTCTCATGACTGGTTCGCCAGTCTATTTGTTAATTAGAGAGCATGTTAACAACTTAAAACATGGTTTTGAAGGCCATTTTGTATCAAAACATTTTAAAGAATGCCATGGGAGTAATGTTAACGATCTCCAGTGGTGGGGTATAAAAAGAGTTTAGAAAGACAGTAGAGGTGGGGATTATGAAAAATTGAAGAGGCTGAATTAATTTATAATTTTGGCTCACTAGTACCTGAAGGGTTAAATGTGGAATAAGACCTTAATCCATTTTTACATTAGAAGTTGGTTATAAAATAAGTATGAAAATTACACTTGTAATTGTTTTTAGAAATAGTAATTGTCTTTTTAAATATTGACACATATTTATGTATTCATTGCACTTGGTTACTTTCAGGGAGCTAAAATTATCTTGGTTTTTAATGTATCTTTTTTTTTATTTTAAACATTTTTATTGAGGTTATAAACATAGGTAAATACAGAGTTGTCACACATCAAAAATCATCAGTCACAACATATGGTAACAGGATTGAGATCACATCAAATAACAAAATTTATGATAACCTGACCATATAAATGCTCTATAGTCACATACATGAATAATCAAACAGTTTGCGAAAGGCATCCCTGCATAGGCTGAATGCAGGCATGCTGTGCAATATAATTGACAATTTTTATTATAGACTATGTATGGCAGATTAAAACTAATAGCTAACCTCACATTTTCAAATACAATATGATTAAGCGTCCCTTATAAGGACCTCATGAGAGTAAACAATTTCCCTCACTGACTAGTAGTGGCCTCTCTTGGGCCACACAATAAAGATTAGAAATGCCAATGGGAAAGTTTAGGGATAAGGTCCAGCTTCAAGAAAACTCCCAACAGGGGAAAGAGAACCCACAAAATAAAGCAAAAAAGAAAAAACAAAGCATATTGAAAAAGTACAGGTCTGAAGAGTAGCAGCATATTAAACATAGACTCTAGAGATTCAGTGTTATATTGCAACAATTTTCTGGGCATATGAGGGGATTCAGTCTCAGTCATTTTTGTTCTAAGCCAAGTGTATAATCTGGATCTTGATAAAGACAAATGCAACAAACACAGTTTATAACTTGAATTTATAAATCATGGGTGCATCAGACTTGAAATAGCCCTTATACAGATTCTATACAAAGTAATATAGTAAATGTCCCCATCAAAGCTTTTGATACTTTAATGTGTAGGTTTGGTTAAGTGTCAATCTCTATATGGTTAGTCAAAATAACCAACATCTCTTACAAAATCAGACCTGCTTCCTCTAGCCCTGTTAGGGGTGACTAGCCGATCCCAATCCTGTGCTGTTTTACTGTGGTAACCATCATTATGATGTCTCCAAACCCGTAGGGAAGGGCAACGACAAGACAGGGAACGATCCTCAAATGTGCCATGGGCTTGCCAGCTGCACAATTTCCTGAAACAAAAGCGGTAGTCATGAGCAGCATCCCACCCAGCGGCTTCCCCCATTTGCCAGCTCTTATGGCCCCAACAATAGGGACGTGAAACAAGAAATCTCTGCGTTTCTGGTGGCACTGAACCTCTCCCTGCCACACCGCTCCTCCCAGGCCGCTCTCCACTGCATCCGAATCACTTGCTGGGGTATTGGCTCTTTTGGGTATCGGCAGTGATACGTAGTTAGCATAGGTCATCTCCTCTTGACATTTCATAGACTGTCCCTGTGCGGAATCTCGCATCTCGGGTGTATCAGAACCTCTCTGTGCACGCTTCATTTGTGCCTCAACATGGATAGTAGGCTGCCATTGCTCTGAATGCTCCTCTGGCTGTATGGGACATTGCGGAAAATCTCTCTCTCGCATGTCTCTCGGCTGGCAGCCCCCTGAATAGGCTCTTATACTCCGAATCATCTCCGCTTCAAATTTGGAAAACACCATCTGTATTTTGAAGGATAGGGTCTCCATGATCGGATTAGGCTGCTATCACTCAAAGCTGAAAGCAAATTAGATGTATACAGCTTGTATTGCTGTTCCTCCTGAAATTGCAGGAAAATGGGGAGGGCGCGATGAAGGCCTAGGCTGTTAGCTAGCCTCCGCTACGCACTTCATCTATTTAGGTCTCCCGGGCTAAGTTATGTCACAAAAAGTATATCAAATTTCTCCACAGTTATTAAACTTCTCAAAATAGAGTTGTAGCTCTTGGGAAATAAATCTGAGGAGCGAGAAATAGCGGATTCCCCAGCTCCTGACATTAGCCATAAAGAAAAGCAGCCATCATAGCTGCTGGTCAGACACGCCCCCCTTTAATGTATCTTTTATTAATGTCTTCACATTAATTTTAGATTACATTAATTACATTTTTAGGAAGCTATCTTGGATATGTATTTATTTTAAAATAAGTTATTGGTCTTTTTTAATACGGAAATATATAAATTTATCATACTTGTTTATTTTTAGATAATATAAATTTCTCTGGTTTTTAATGAACCTTTAATATATGCCTTCATATTGATTTTAAAATACATCAATTGTACTCCCTTTTATGGTTGCTCTCAAACATGAAATAAATTGATTGATATCATAAGAAATATTAGAATAATTATATTTAAAGGATTACTTTCTGTTATAATTTTTAAGCTAAACAACTAACATATTAAAGTTAATAAACATTAATTAAAACCTACTGACCTATATTTTCTCCAAAACGAAGTTTCATAACGTTCTAAAAGTTATATCTTTTATTCGCCGATGATGTCACGTTATCCTGCCCACTATTTTCAGCACTGTGTGTTCAAAATACTTAAACCAATAACTTTGTGTTTAAAGCGCCATTTTGAAACCTAGGTATTGTGAACGGATTGGTACAGAGCAAAGGATACCCATGGAGTGGGTTTGGAAAACAATTAAATTTGCAGACAAGATTTCTGATATACGGTAGAGATATGTTAATGAAATGCTATTGATAAAAAGTGTATTTGGGGTAGTTAGTTAGTAACAGGCATAGAAAATATTTACTTACAGTGGCCCTTTAAGGTCCATTACCAAAGGAGACATTTATCCTTATAAACAAGTTAATCTGCTATTGAAATATTTTTAAAAAATTATCACAGTATTATATATATTTTAACAATAACATTTTTTACTATCTTTTCATTGTATGAGTTATTAAAGTTTTTAAGATTGCTTATTAAATTTGTACTATTTTAGGTTAATTTATGACGCTATTACAATATATATATATATATATATATATATATAATATCTTTAAATGAACAATTTTTCTTTAAGCCATTAGAGATATATATATCCTTTAATCTGTTAGCGATGTTGTGATTAATTAATTATTCAATGATGCCAGGAAACGGACAAGGCTATAAATAGGCAGTATAGGACCTGGATTAAACATCTTGATAAAGGCCTTTGAAGGGCTGAAACACGTAGATGTTTTTGTGAACCTGGATTTCTGCAACACTAAAGACACCCGTTGATACACCAGAGCGCTCTGTGTTTTCGAAATTCCCGCATTGGGATTGTCAGAGAGGAAACCCCTCAGCTGATTGGGTGATTGTGACCACGTGCCGATTCTCAATACGTCACACGCCGAAGGTCTCCTATCAACCAAGGAGGTAAAGACCGCTGCCAGCAAGACCCGGACGCCTAAACCAGGTGATTCTCGTTCCCGGTCGGGACTTAGATAGAAAGTCCGTCCGGATGTTTGGTCTGCAATTCTAAAGGTAAAGACTGGAACTTAAATAATACTATCCACACTGCCATTTCACCTGATAAAATTGGTTTTGAAATCAACTGATTACCTATACTGCCTTTCACTACGGACAATTTCCTGGCCTGTTTAACCGTTCCATCCTGAAAGTGATTGGAAAAATTACATAGACTAGACTTTTTGAGCCACTGCTCACTTTATACTTTAAATTTTGTATCCGCTATAGTGACTTTTAAACTTGGCTTATTGTCGCTGTTTTTAATTGTTTTTCTTGTCATTTTAACCACCGGTGGTTTATTGCATTGTCTGTTATATATGTATTTATATTTATTGTGTTCAGTTATTAAATTTATATCAGATATAACTTATGATAGTTAATAATCTATTTCATTTTTATTAAATAAATTATAACATCAGTTTTCAGACTTGATCAATTTTATTTTATTTCTGATAAATTATCTAACCAGTATTTAGACTGTATTAGCTTATTTTTTTATTTTTTTTAAAATAATATATATTTTCTGTAGGGCCGCTCGCCCAACACTTTCTTAAATTTGTATTTGTCAAGGGGTCCTGTGAGTCCCCAATTGTTCTTTTTTCAAAACCACTAATAAAAATTTGCTTATTAAAAAAAAAGTTTGCTTCTGTAAATCTCCCTCTATGAGTTTGTGTACATTTTCATGTATATGATAGAATATACAATTGGGAAGCTTTTATTTATGGGAAGCTGAAAGTCTGCAAACTTTATTCTGAAACATAGAAAAAAATCTGCACCTCCAGCCTGTTAATCCTTGTCACTCTCCTCCCGCAACTGCCAGAATATGAGTCCTTGTCACACTTCCTTGTTCCCGAACCTATCAGTCCCCTGCCATTTTCCTCCTGTACACCCAGCCTATAACCCAGCCTATAACTTGATACGCACGGCACTGCTGGAGAATATGCGAATCGTGTAGGTGCTGCATTGTGAGGAGGGCGGCAAATTACAGAAAAATAGTGGTTTGTACGGTACCTAGTCAGTCACGCTGTAAGTGGCTGCTTTCCTCGTCCTCTTCCCTCCTTCATGTGTGCACGATACATAGGACGCTGAGAGGAAGTGATGGGTTTATGGGAGGTCACTATGTTACCCTTTTCACTTCCTCCCAGGCAGCCAGGCCAGCAGCACAGATGTCAGAGGCCCCTGCTCCTCCCACCGGTACTCTGAGTGGTCAATATGGTGTTTTTGCGCACTGTTCAGTACAGGAGACCTGGTGACTAGGGGTTCGCTAGTCTGAGGAGTTCACTCTTCTGATAGAACACCGGCGGAGTCTGGGGAACCCGGGTTGGAGCTAGATGCGCCCTAACCAGCAGTGCGCCCTAGGCGGCTGCTCAGCTTGCCTAGTGGGAGCACCGGCCCTGCTGACAGGTGTTACTGCACATAGATACAAACATTTTTATCAGACAGTGGTTAGTAGTAGACTGACTTATGTGAAGGATTAGACACAGGAACAGAAGCAATGCTATTAGATAATTACCTGCCTTGCCTCTGATTGCTGTGTGTACCATCATCCTATTATATAAAAGGCCAAGTGTGTTTGTCCAAAGCTGTCATGCGCAGTAGAGACAGCACAAGGACAAACACACCTGGCCTTACCTGAAATGCTGTTGCGGTGAAAGTGGGCGTGGCCAGTGGGAATGTGGGCGTGGCCGGGGGCATGGCCGGCCGCTGTCGGTGCGAGAGAGGGGAGAGAAATAGAAAGAGAGGGGGAGAGACAGAAAGAGATAGGAAAGAGCTAAAGAGAGGGGGAAGTGCAGAAGAGAGGGGGGATAGAGAGCAAAATAGAGGGGAAAGAGCAAAATAGAGAAAAGAGAGGGGGAGAGAGAGCAATAGAGAGGGGGAGGAGAGAGAAAAAGAGAGGGGGAGAGATCAATAGAGAGGGAGAGAGAGAGAGCAAAAGAGAGGGATGGAGAGAGAGAGCAAAAGAGAGAGACAGAGCAAAAGAGAGGGGAGAGATAGAGAGCAAAAGAGAGGGGGGGAGAGCAAAAGAGATGGGGGAGAGAGAGCAAAAGAAAGGGATGGAGAGAAAGAGCAAAAGAGAGGGGTGGAGAGAGAGAGCAAAAGAGAGGGGAGAGAGACAGAGCAAAAGAGAGGGGGGAGAGAGCGCGCAAAAGAGAGAGGGGAGAGAGAGAGTGCATAAAAGAGAGGGGGAGAGAGAGAGCACAAAAGAGAGGGGGAGAGAGAGAGTGCAAAAGAGAGGGGTAGAGAGAGAGTGCAAAAGAGAGGGGGAGAGAGAGTGCAAAAGAGGGGGAAAGAGAGCGCGCAAAAAAGGGGAGAGAGAGAGAGCGCAAAAGAGAGAGAACGCAAAAGAGAGGGGGAGAGAGCGTAAAAGAGAGGGGAGAGAGAGCGCAAAAGAGGGGGAGAGAGCAAAATAGAGGGGGGAGAAAAAGCAAAAAAGAGGTGGAGAGAGGGAGCAAAAGAGAGAGGGAGAGAGAGCACAAAAGACAGGTGGGGAGAGAGAGTGCAAAAGAGAGGGGGAGAGAGAAAGAGTGCAAAAGAGAGGGGGGAGAGAGAGAGCACAAAAGAGAGGGGGAGAGCGGAAAAGAGATGGGGAGAGAGAGAGCGCAAAAGAAAGGGGGAGAGAGAGAGCAAGGGGTGGGACCTATTATATAAAAGGCCAAGTGTGTTTGTCCAAAACTGTCATGCCCAGTAGAGACAGCACAAGGACAAACACACCTGGCCTTACCTGAAATGCTGTTGCTGTGAAAGTGGGCGTGGCCAGTGGGATATGGGCGTGGTCGGGGCGTGGCCGGCCGCTGTCGGTGCGAGAGAGGGGAGAGAAATAGAAAGAGAGGGGGAGAGACAGAAAGAGATAGGAAAGAGCTAAAGAGAGGGGGAAGTGCAGAAGAGAGGGGGGATAGAGAGCAAAATAGAGGGGAAAGAGCAAAAGAGAAAAGAGAGGGGGAGAGAGAGCAATAGAGAGGGGGAGGAGAGAGAAAAAGAGAGGGGGAGAGATCAATAGAGAGGGAGAGAGAGAGAGCAAAAGAGTGGGATGGAGAGAGAGAGCAAAAGAGAGGGGAGAGAGACAGAGCAAAAGAGAGGGGAGAGATAGAGAGCAAAAGACAGGGGGGGAGAGCAAAAGAGATGGGGGAGAGAGAGCAAAAGAAAGGGATGGAGAGAAAGAGCAAAAGAGAGGGATGGAGAGAGAGAGCAAAAGAGAGGGGAGAGAGACAGAGCAAAAGAGAGGGGGGAGAGAGCGCACAAAAGAGAGAGGGGAGAGAGAGAGTGCACAAAAGAGAGGGGGAGAGAGAGAGCACAAAAGAGAGGGGGAGAGAGAGAGTGCAAAAGAGAGGGGGAGAGAGAGTGCAAAAGAGAGGGGGAGAGAGAGCGCAAAAGAGGGGGAAAGAGAGCGCGCAAAAAAGGGGGGAGAGAGAGAGCGCAAAAGAGAGAGAACGCAAAAGAGAGGGGGGAGAGAGCGTAAAATAGAGGGGAGAGAGAGCGCAAAAGAGGGGGAGAGAGCAAAATAGAGGGGGGAGAAAAAGCAAAAGAGAGGTGGAGAGAGGGAGCAAAAGAGAAGGGGGAGAGAGAGCACAAAAGAGAGGTGGGGAGAGAGACTGCAAAAGAGAGGGGGAGAGAGAAAGAGTGCAAAAGAGAGGGGGGAGAGAGAGAGCGCAAAAGAGAGGGGGAGAGCGGAAAAGAGATGGGGAGAGAGAGAGCGCAAAAGAAAGGGGGAGAGAGAGAGCAAGGGGTGGGACCGTTATACTGCAAAAAATGGCCCGTGTGAACGGGCTTTAGTACTAGTATTTAATAAAACACAAGCTACTCTCCCCATCAAACAACCATTAGCTTTCAGAAAAAGGACCACTGAATAAAGCATGTTACAGTCACAGCAAGTGTGCTTCATGCATATACCAGCAGTAGTGTAATTAATTGGGTTATATTCCCTTAATATTAAAATAAGGCATATGCTGCTAATCTCATTAAACAATATAGGACTAGATTACAAGTGGAGCTCTAATTTACAGTGCACCCACTTAAAATACCAGTGCACAATTGCGTGTGCTGGTATTACGAGTGGAGCGCTCCATTCGTAATATGACCCATAATTATCAAAATAAGGAGGTTCCAAATGAATACTGAGTGTATAAAAAGCTGATACATAACTCTACATAATGTGCTAGCAAACTGACAGTCAGTAATGAGCCACTTGCTAACCCCGGTGAGCATGTTTAGCTTATGTCCTTTCATTGTACAGTGGGTATTGAAAAAAATTCACCCCCTTGAAAATAATCACATTTTGTTGCTTTGCAGCCTGAAATAAAGACAGGCACAGTTTTTGTTTATCCAGTTGTAATTACTCAGTGCAACTTATAACATCCAAGTGAAAGATATAACACCAACATCTCACTGAGTTGCAAAAAGGATCACCCCCTTGTGTCAGTTTTTTGCTGAAACACTTCCCCAAAGCAGATGTGCCCCGGAGCTTGCAAAACACTTAGGTGGGTTGAATTTGTCATATGTGTGTATGTGTACATATGTGCTAAGAAATTACAAAAACACAGTGCGCTGCTGTATAACCTAAGTAGCGGTATCAATAGTACTCCCAATGTTCATGTGAAATCTTTATGTATGGGAGCCTACAGTTCTGCCCCTTTAACGGTTAAAATACCTTCAGATACTGAGCTCTATATCATATCCTGGACAAAATAAAACACTTCTTGGTGCAAACGTTCATGCAATCATATGATATCAGCTGTATATTTGCTGCAAAAGTCCCATCACAGACTTGTCAGGTAGGCAACTAAAAAAGAAGAAAGTAGAAAAAAGTGCAACACTCATCTAAGTGCAGATTATACACAAATTGCTTTTATTCCAATAGCCCCTGTCCCAGAGTGCTACTCACAAGATTAAAAAATTAAAAATGCACATCGGTTGTATATCACCAGCAGTCTTGCTTCAGCATCTGAGTATTGATCCGCCTCACTCTGTGTTACTGTTGGTTATTGGTCAATCAGAAGAAATGGAGAAAAAGAGAGAGGCGCCTGTGTGTACCAGTAATGGAACTCCCAGTGGGAGTGATTGGTATAAGGTAGAAAGGCAGTACACGGTTCCAAATAAAAACAGGTTGTATATCCACTTCATACCTGTTGTATTTTGGACTTGCTTTATCTGCACGGACCATTCATAGAATACACAGGCTGATTGGCCAATAACCAACAGTAACACAGAGTGAGGCGGATCAATACAACCAATGTGCATTTTTAATTTTTTTAATCTTGTGAGTAGCACTCTGGGACAGGGGATATTGGAATAAAAGCAATTTGTGTATAATCTGCACTTAGATGCGTGTTGCGCTTTTCCACTTCTTTTTTAGTAACATATATACACACATATCTATTGCTGCAATATATATATACAGTATATAAAAACGTAAACACAATACTAAGTGCTGAAAGCCAAAAAACTAAAGGCAATAGCTAAATAAATTAAAGGTTCAGAATTACCTCTAAACTGTAAGCTCTATGAGCAGTCTTTTATACACCCCTAGAATGTGAGCTCCTTGGGCAAAATCTCCCATTATATACCTCTAAAGTAACTGTAAGCTTCTTACAGATATAACCACTAGTAATCTTGTATATAGAGCCAGACAGAGTGCAGGAAGGTATAATAGAAAAATCTTTGTTTAATTCGAACAGCATGATGAGCCTGAGCTGCTCCAGTTTGTTCTGTGAGCGAGGACTCAATAGTGGATAGTGTGACGTCACGTGGGTGTAGAGGGATAGACATGGCCAGCGAGCAGTTAAAAATAAAAGGCCACCAAGCGCCCATCACCCACGCATGCAGCTTACTACCCCAAAGTCCACACAAGTGCTTCAAGGGAGCCGGCCCTGGGTAGGAACTGCAGCTGTGGGTCCTTCCTTAAAGAGGGAGCACTCAGCGTACTAGTCACACAGTGCCTTGATATGAGTCAGTGCCATGCTTAGCAATCGGCTCACGGTTTTCCGCTATGGCTGCTTAATCTGTGCCAGACAGCTAACACTACTTAAGTCACTTGCCCCTCCCAACAGAGACTCAAAAAGTGTCCTCCAATCAAGTGCCTTGTGTGTCTAGGCCAAATACACACCTGATTTTATATATATATATATATATATATATATATATATATATATATATCTTTGAGCCCTTCTCAGTCTTTGTCATATACCATATCCCTTTAAATCACTGTTAAAACATAAAATAATGAAAAATAAATCACTTTTTTCATGTATAGATGTGTGTGTGTAACTTTACTTTAGCATATTATACATGTTTTTTACAATACAATACAATCCAATCCAGGCGCCATACATTTTCAGCACTGCGTCTGAGACTTTTGGCTTTCCCCTTTCAAGGTAAGCTCCTGTTTGGGCCAGGGTTGAATTCTATTATTTCCACTGTTATTGGTGGCAAATGTGGTTTTTGTCCCTCAAAGCAATCAAAGAGACACAGATCTTGGCCTCGATCCAATATGCAGCGTCGCCCGCAAAAGCCGGCGATGCCAAATTTGGCGCTGGTTTGGTATCACATATACAGCGTAACATAGAAGTTACGCTCGTATATTTCTGCCTTCGGCCGTAGTTTTTTGGCCCATAGACAGGTATACCAAACCAGCGCAGTTTGGTATCCAATATACAGCGTAAGGACTGCTTTCACCTCGCCACAAATTGCAGGTGTAGTAGGCCTTACGCTGTCTATTGGAGCCCCGCAATGTCCATCTACCTGTCAACCGCGAACTGCTAAATAAAACCTAACACCTAACGAATGCGCAATGTCTATCTACCTGTCAACCGCGATTCCCTGCCGCAATCCCTAATAAAGTATTTAACCCCTAAACCGCCGCTCCCGGACCCCGCCGCCACCTACATTAAATGTATAACCCCCTAATGTGAGCCCCTACACCACCGCCATCTACATTACCTACCCCCTAATGTGAGCCCCTTACACCGCCGCCACCTACATTAACTACCCCCTAATGTGAGCCCCTTACACCGCCGCCATCTACATTATCTACCCCCTAATGTGAGCTCCTTACACCGCCGCCATCTACATTATTTACCCCCTAATGTGAGCCCCTTACCCCGCCGCCACCTACATTAAATGTATAACCCCCTAATGTGAGCCCCTACACCACCGCCATCTACATTACCTACCCCCTAATGTGAGCCCCTTACACCGCCGCCACCTACATTAACTACCCCCTAATGTGAGCCCCTTACACCGCCGCCATCTACATTATCTACCCCCTAATGTGAGCCCCTTACACCGCCGCCATCTACATTATTTACCCCCTAATGTGAGCCCCTTACACCGCCGCCACCTACATTAACTACCCCCTAATGTGAGCTCCTACCCCGCCGCCAGCTATATTAAAATTATTAACCCCTAATCTAATCCCCCTACACCGCCGCCACCTATATTAAATTATTCAACCCCTAAAATACTAAACTATCCCTACCACTAAACCTAACTCTAACCCTACAAATAGCCCTGAAAAGGGCTTTTTGCGTGGCATTACCCCAAAGTAAACAGCTCTATTGCCAGCCCTTAAAAGGGCTTTTTGCGGGCCATTGCCCTAAAGTAATCAGCTCTTTTACCAGCCCTTAAAAGGGCTTTTTGCGGGGCTTTGTCACAAAGTAATCAGCTCTTTTGCATCTAATCTAAATCCCCCTACACCGCCGCCACCTATAATAAATGTATTACCCCCTAATCCCCCTACACTGCTGCCACCTATATTAACTTTATTAACCCTAATTATATTAGGGTTAATATAGTTAATATAGTTATTATATTATATATATATTAACTATATTAACCCTAATTATATTAGGGTTAATATAGTTAATAAAGTTATTATATTATATATATTAACTATATTAACCCTAATTATATTAGGGTTAATATAGTTATTATATTATATATTAAGTATAATAACCCTATCTAACTCTAACACCCCTAACTAAATTCTTATTAAAATAAATCTAATTAATATTAATATTATTAATTAAAATATTCCTATTTAAATCTAAATACTTACCTATAAAACAAACCCTAAGATAGCTACAATATAATTAATAATTACATTGTAGCTATTTTAGGGTTTATATTTATTTTACAGGTAACTTGGTATTTATTTTAACTAGGTACAATAGCTATTAAATAGTTAATAACTATTTAATAGCTACCTAGTTAAAATAATTACCAATTTCTCTTGTAAGGTGTATCCAGTCCACGGATCATCCATTACTTGTGGGATATTCTCATTCCCAACAGGAAGTTGCAAGAGGACACCCACAGCAGAGCTGTAATATAGCTCCTCCCCTAACTGTCATACCCAGTCATTCTCTTGCAACTCTCAACAAGCTGGATGTTGTAGGAGAGAGTGGTTAAATATAGTTAGTTTATTTTCTTCAATCAAAAGTTTGTTATTTTTAAATAGTACCGGAGTTGTGCTATTTTATCTCAGGCAGTAAATAGAAGAAGAATCTGCCTGAGGTTTCTATGATCTTAGCAGGTTGTAACTAAGATCCATTGCTATTCTCACATATGTCTGAGGGGATTACACAGATGAGGTAACTTCAGCGAGAGAATGGCGTGCAGTTTATTCTGCTATCAGGTATGTGCAGTTATAATTTTTTCTAGAGATGGAAAACACTAGAAAATGCTGCTGATACTGGATTAATGTAAGTTAAGCCTGAATACAGTGATTTAATAACGACTGGTATCATGCTTACTCCCAGGGGTAATACCCTTATGATATTGCAATATAAACGTTTGCTGGCATGTTTAATCGTTTTTATATATGCATTGGTGATAAAACTTTATTGGGGCCTAGTTTTTTCCCCATGGCTGGCTTAAATTTTGACTAGAAACAGTTTTACTGAGGCTTTCCACTGTTATAGTATAAAAGTTACAGTTGGTGCAGTTAAAATTACAAACTGTAACATCCAGCTTCCCTCAGGAGTCCCCTGTATGCTATAGGACATCTCTAAAGGGCTCAAAGGCTTTCCAAAGTCGTTTATTGGGGAAGGTAGGACCACAGCTTGCTGTGGCAGTTGGTTGTGGCTGTTAAAAAAAAACAAAAAAAAAACGTCTATTTCGTTTTTTTGATCAGTTTTTTTGAACTAAGGGGTTAATCATCCATTTGCAAGTGGATGCAATGCTCTGCTAGCCTATTACATACACTGTAAAAATTTCGTTTGATTTACTGCATTTTTTCACTGTTTTTCAAATTCTGACAAAATTTGTTTCTCTTAAAGGCACAGTACCGTTTTTTATATTTGCTTGTTAACTTGATTTAAAGTGTTTTCAAAGCTTGCTAGTCTCATTGCTAGTCTGTATAAACATGTCTGACATAGAAGAAACTCCTTGTTCATTATGTTTAAAAGCCATGGTGGAACCCCCTCTTAGAATGTGTACTAAATGTACTGATTTCATTTTATGCAATAAAGATCATATTCTGTTTTTAAAAAAATTATCACCAGAGGAATCTGACGAGGGGAAAGTTATGCCGACTAACTCTCCCCACGTGTCAGACCCTTTGACTCCCGCCCAAGGGACTCACGCTCAAATGCCGCCAAGTACATCTAGGGCGCCCATAGCGTTTACTTTACAAGACATGGCGGCAGTCATGGATAATACACTGTCAGCGGTATTAGCCAGACTACCTGAACTTAGAGGTTAGCGAGATAGCTCTGGGGTGAGACAAAATGCAGAGCATACTGATGCTTTAAGAACCATGTCTGATACTGCCTCACAATATGCAGAAGCTGAGGAAGGAGAGCTTCAGTCAGTGGGTGATGTTAATGACTCAGGAAAGATACCTGATTCTAATATTTCTACATTTAAATTTAAGCTTGAACACCTCCGCGTGTTACTTAGGGAGGTTTTAGCTGCTCTGAATGACTGTGATACCATTGCAGTGCCAGAGAAATTTTGTAGACTGGATAAATGCTTTGCAGTGCCGGTGTGTACTGATGTTTTTCCAATACCTAAAAGGTTTACAGAAATTATTAATAAGGAATGGGATAGACCAGGTGTGCCGTTCTCTTCCCCTCCTATTTTTAGAAAAATGTTTTCCAATAGACGCCACCACACGGGACTTATGGCAGACAGTCCCTAAGGTGGAGGGAGCAGTTTCTACTCTAGCAAAGCGTACTACTATCCCTGTCGAGGACAGTTGTGCTTTTTTAGAGCCAATGGATAAAAAATTAGAAGGTTACCTTAAGAAAATATTTATTCAACAAGGTTTTATCCTACAGCCCATTGAATGCATTGCCCCTGTCACTGCTTCTGCGGCGTACTGGTTTGAGTCTCTGGAAGAGGCTTTACAGGTAGAGACTCCATTGGATGACATACTTGGCAAACTTAGAGCACTTAAGCTAGCCAATTATTTTATTTCTGATGCCATTGTTCATTTGAATAAACTAACGGCTAAGAATTCTGGTTTTGCTATACGGGCGCGCAGAGCGCTACGGCTTAAATCATGGTCAGCTGACGTGACTTTAAAATCTAAGCTACTTAACATTCCCTTCAAGGGGCAGACCCTATTCGGGCCTGGTTTGAAGGAGATTATTGCTGATATCACGGGAGGAAAAGGTTGTGCCCTTCCTCAGGACAGGTCCAAATCTAGGGCCAAACAGTCTAATTTTCGTGCCTTTCGAAACTTCAAGGCAGGTGCGGCATCAACTTCCTCTAATAATAAACAAGAGGTAACTTTTGCTCAATCCAAGACGGTCTGGAGACCAAACCAGTCCTGGAAAAAAGGTAAGCAGGTCAAAAAGCCTGCTGCTGCCTCTAAGACAGCATGAAGGAACGACCCCCTATCCGGTAACGGATCTAGTAGGGGGCAGACTTTCACTCTTCGCCCAGGTG
Organism: Bombina bombina; assembly: GCF_027579735.1. Lineage (NCBI taxonomy): Eukaryota > Metazoa > Chordata > Amphibia > Anura > Bombinatoridae > Bombina > Bombina bombina. The sequence goes on along the minus strand of NC_069499.1, from coordinate 1,467,136,248 downwards.
TGGGCAAGAGATGTTCAGGATCCCTGGGCGTTGGAAATTATATCCCAGGGATATCTTCTGGACTTCAAAGCTTCCCCCCAAAAGGGAGATTTCACCTTTCACAATTATCTGCAAACCAGATAAAGAGTGAGGCATTCTTACACTGTGTACGAGACCTCCTAGTTATGGGAGTGATCCATCCAGTTCCAAAGGAGGAACAGGGTTTTTACTCAAATCTGTTTGTGATTCCCAAAAAAGAGGGAACCTTCAGACCGATTTTGGATCTAAAGATCTTAAACAAATTCCTCAAAGTTCCGTCGTTCAAGATGGAAACTATTCGTACCATCCTACCACTGATCCAGGAGGGTCAATATATGACTACAGTGGATTTAAAGGATGCTTATCTTCACATTCCGATACACAAAGATCATCATCGGTTTCTCAGGTTTGCCTTTCAAGACAGGCATTACCAGTTGTAGCTCTTCCCTTTGGATTAGCTACAGCCCCAAGAATCTTTACAAAGGTTCTAGGGTCGCTTTGGCGGTCCTAAGGCCGCGGGGCATAGCAGTAGCCCCTTATTTAGATGACATCCTGATACAGGCGTCAAACTTCCAAATTGCCAAGTCTCATACGGACGTAGTACTGGCATTTCTGAGGTCGCATGTGTGAAAAGTGAACGAGGAAAAGTGTTCTCTATCCCCACTCACAAGAGTTTCCTTTCTAGGGACTCTGATAGATTCTGTAGAAATGAAAATTTACCTTGACGGAGTCCAGGTTATCAAAGCTTCTAAATTCCTGTCGGGTTCTTCATTCCATTCCGCGCCCTTTGGTGGCTCAGTGTATGGAAGTAATCGGCTTAATGGTAGCGGCAATGGACATAGTGCCGTTTGCACGCTTACATCTCAGACCGCTGCAACTATGCAGGCTCAGTCAGTGGAGCGGGGATTACACAGATTTGGCCCCTCAACTGAATCTGGACCAAGAGACCAGGGATCCTCTTCCCTGGTGGCTATCTCGGGTCCATCTGTCCAAAGGTATGACCTTCGCAGGCCAGATTGGACTATTGTAACAACAAATGCCAGCCTTCTAGGTTGGGGTGCAGTCTCGAACTCCCTGAAGGCTCAGGGATCGTGGACTCAGGAGGAGTCTCTCCTTCCAATAAATATTCTGGAACTAAGAGCGATATTCAAGGCTCTTCAGGTTTGGCCTCAGTAAGCAACTCTGAGGTACATCAGATTTCAGTCGGTCAACATCACGACTGTAGCTTACATCAACCATCGAGGGGGAACAAGAAGTTCCCTAGAGATGTTAGAAGTTTCACAAATAATTTACTGGGCAGAGATTCACTCTTGCCACCTATCAGCTATCCATATCCCAGGTGTAGAGCACTGGGAGGCGGATTTTCTAAGTCGTCAGACTTTTCATCCGGGAGAGTGGGAACTCCATCTGGAGGTATTTGCACAACTGATTCTCCGTTGGGGCAAACCAGAACTGGATCTCATGGCGTCTCGCCAGAACGCCAAGTTTCCGTGTTACGGATCCAGGTCCAGGGATCCCAAGGCGACACTGATAGATACTCTAGCAGCGCCCTGGTCTTTCAACCTGGCTTATGTGTTTCCACCGTTTCCTCTGCTCCCTCGACTGATTGCCAAGATAAAGCAGGAGAGAGCATCGGTGATTCTGATAGCACCTGCGTGGCCACGCAGGACCTGGTATGCAGATCTAGTGGACATGTCATCCTTTCCACCATGGTCTCTGCCTCTGAGACAGGACCTTCTACTTCAGGGTCCTTTCAACCATCCAAATCTAATTTCTCTGAGGCTGACTGCCTGGAGATTGAATGCTTGATTTTATCAAAGCGTGGCTTCTCCGAGTCAGTTATTGATACCTTAATACAGGCACGAAAGCCTGTCACCAGGAAAATTTACCATAAGGTATGGCGTAGATATCTTTATTGGTGTGAATCCAAGGGTTACTCATGGAGTAAGGTCAGGATTCATAGGATTTTATCTTTTCTCCAAGAAGGTTTGGAAAAAGGATTGTCAGCTAGTTTCTTAAAGGGACAGATTTTTGCTCTGTCTATTCTTTTGCACTAGCGTCTGGCAGATGTTCCAGACGTTCAGGCATTTTGTCAGGCTTTAGTTTGAATCAAGCCTGTGTTTAAACCTGTTGCTCCACCATGGAGCTTAAACTTGGTTCTTAAGGTTCTTCAAGGAGTTCCGTTTGAACCTCTTCATTCCATAGATATCAAACTTTTATCTTGGAAAGTTCTTTTTTTTTTTTTTTTTTGGTAGCTATTTCCTCGGCTCGTAGAGTCTCTGAGCTATCTGCCTTACAATGTGATTCTCCTTATCTGATTTTTCACACGGATAAGGTAGTCCTGCGTACCAAACCTGGGTTCTTACCTAAGGTGGTATCTAACAAGAATATCAATCAAGAGATTGTGGTTCCATCCTTGTGTTACACAATCTGGACGTGGTCTGTGCTTTAAAGTTTTACTTACAAGCTACTAAAGATTTTCGTCAAACATCTGCTTTGTTTGTTGTCTACTCTGGACAGAGGAGAGGTCAAAAGGCTTTGGCAACCTCTTTTTCTTTTTGGCTAAGAAGCTTAATCCGCTTAGCCTATGAGACTGCTGGACAGTAGCCTCCTGAAAGGATTACAGCTCATTCCACTAGAGCTGTGGCTTCCACTTGGGCCTTTAAAAATGAGGCTTCTGTTGAACAGATTTGCAAGGCGGCGACTTGGTCTTCGCTTCATACTTTTTCAAAATTTTACAAATTTGATACTTTTGCTTCTTCGGAGGCTATATTTGGGAGAAAGGTTTTACAGGCAGTGGTTCCTTCCATTTAAGTTCCTGCCTTGTCCCTCCCTTCATCCGTGTACTTTAGCTTTGGTATTGGTATCCCACAAGTAATGGATGATCCGTGGACTGGATACACTTTACAAGAGAAAACACAATTTATGCTTACCTGATACATTTATTTCTCTTGTGGTGTATCCAGTCCATGGCCCGCCCTGTCATTTTAAGGCAGGTAATTTTTAAATTTAAACTACAGTAACCACTACACCCTATGGTTCCTCCTTTCTCGGCTTGTTTTCGGTCGAATTACTGGCTATGACAGTTAGGGGAGGAGCTATATTACAGCTCTGCTGTGGGTGTCCTCTTGCAACTTCCTGTTGGGAATGAGAATATCCCACAAGTAATGGATGATCCGTGGACTGGATACACCACAAGAGAAATACATTTATCAGGTAAGCATAAATTGTGTTTTACTTGTAAAATAAATCCTAACCTAAGTTACAAATACACCTACACTATCAATAAATTAAATAAACTACAAATCTCTAAACTAAAATACAATTAAATACACTAAACTAAATTACAAAAAATAAAAAAAGATTACAAGAATTTTAAGCTAATTACACCTATTCTAAGCCCCCTAATAAAATAATAAAGCCCCCCAAAATAAAAAAAAATACCTACCCTATTCTAAATTACAAAAGTTAACAGCTCTATTACCAGCCCTTAAAAGGGCCTTTTGCGGGGCATGTCCCAAAGTAAACAGCTCTTTTGCCTGTAAAAAAACACACAATACCACCCCCCAACATTACAACCCACCACCCACATACCCCTACTCTAAACCCACCCAAACCCCCCTTAAAAAAAACGAAGTTTTCCACCAAGCGGCATCTTCAATCTTCTTTCTTTAGCCCTCCGACGCGGAACATCCAGCTGGCCCGACGACTGAACGACGAATTAAGTTTCCTTTAAATGACGTCATCCAAGATGGCGTCCGTCGAATTCCGATTGGCTGATAGGATTCTATCAGCCAATCGGAATTAAGGTAAGAAAATCTGATTGGCTGATTCAATCAGCCAATCAGATTCAAGTTTAATCCGATTGGTTGATCCAATCAGCCAATCAGATTGAGCTTGCATTCTATTGGCTGATCGGAACAGCCAATAGAATGCAAGCTCAATCTGATTGGCTGATTGGATCAGCCAATCGGATTGAAATACCAAGTTACCTGTAAAATAAATATAAACCCTAAAATAGCTACAATGTAATTATTAATTATATTGTAGCTATCTTAGGGTTTATTTTATAGGTAACTATTTAGATTTAAATAGGAATATTTTAATTAATAATATTAATATTAATTAGATTTATTTTAATAAGAATTTAGTTAGGGGTGTTAGAGTTAGATAGGGTTATTATACTTAATATATAATATAATAACTATATTAACCCTAATATAATTAGGGTTAATATAGTTAATATATATAATATAATAACTATATTAACTATATTAACCCTAATATAATTAGGGTTAATATAGTTAATATAGGTGGCAACGGTGTAGGGGGATTAGATTAGGGGTTAATGTATTTAATATAGGTGGCGGCGGTGTAGGGGGATTAGATTAGGGGGTAATACATTTATTATAGGTGGCGGCGGTGTAGGGGGATTTAGATTAGAGGCAAAAGAGCTGATTACTTTGTGACAATGCCCCGCAAAAAGCCCTTTTAAGGGCTGGCAATAGAGCTGTTTACTTTGGGGTAATGCCACGCAAAAAGCCCTTTTCAGGGCTATTTGTAGGGTTACACTTAGGTTTAGTGGTAGGGATAGTTTAGTATTTTAGGGGTTAATTAATTTAATATAGGTGGCGGCGGTATAGGGGGATTAGATTAGGGGTTAATTAATTTAATATAGGTGGCGGCGGTATAGGGGGATTAGATTAGGGGTTAATAAATGTAATATAGGTGGCGGTGGTGTAGGGGGATTTAGATTAGGGGTTAATTAATTTAATATAGCTGGCGGCGGGGTAGGGGGATAAGATTAGGGGTTAATAATTTTAATATAGCTGGCGGCGGGGTAGGAGCTCACATTAGGGGGTAGTTAATGTAGGTGGCGGCGGTGTAAGGGGCTCACATTAGGGGGTAGGTAATGTAGGTGGCGGCGGGGTAGGAGCTCACATTAGGGGGTAGTTAATGTAGATGGCAGCGGGGTAGGAGCTCACATTAGGGGGTAGGTAATGTAGGTGGCGGCGGTGTAAGGGGCTCACATTAGGGGGTAGTTAATGTAGGTGGCGGCGGGGTCCGGGAGCGGCGGTTTAGGGGTTAATACATTTTTAATTATTAGGAGAGTGAGGGGGGGATAGCGGATAGAGGGTTAGACGTGTCGGGCTATGTTTGGGAGGCGTGTTAGACAGTACGGGAGATTTAATAACTTAGTCAGGTTTTGTAGGCGCCGGCAGTTTCTAAAGTGCCGTAAGTCACTGGCGACTCCAGAAATTTGTACTTACGCAGATTTCTGGACATCGCTGGTTTATCCGACTTACGGCACTTTAGCATCTGACGGCGCTGTATATGTGATAGCTCGAGTTGCGAACTGAAACTACGGGCGGCGGGGGTTCCCTCACTTGCGCCGCAAACTACGATCTATATCGGATCTCGCCCCATTTAAGCAATCTAAGAATGAGACAAAAATGTGTTTAAATGATTTATGATGAAAATGTAGCATCTGTTGCATACGCTATCATGCCAATAAAGTAATTATTGTATTGTGTATTGCACATAAAAATCTTTACTTCTGCAAACTGTTTTGGGGTCAGCCTCTCTCAAGGTAGAAGAGATTCATTTTGTTATTTTCCAGTTGCTTGAGACTGTGGCATTTAATGACAATCAGGGCCTAATAGTTTCATCATAGGGCACATAACAGTAGCTCTGCAGTCTTCTCATCCATCTTTTAAATAATAGGAGACGCTTTCAATTAGATGGATCCAGCAATGCGTTGCATTTCTGTAAATGTAATTATCCAGAGAGAACACGTCCTAGTTCATATGGAAAGCACTGCCTTCAGAACTAGTCTGCAAATGGAGCATACACAAAAAATGCCTTAACCCCCAAATGGCAAATACAAGAAAGTGAAGCACAGCTAACATTTAGTTATCAGAGTTGCAGGGGAAAGAAGTGGCATTGCAGCTGATTAAGATGTAGTGGTAAATTTATCAAGCAGTGGATACTGCAATCTACCCCCGAAGTTTCAGGTCCACCTGAAACTTAAAGTGAATGTAAAGTCACCTCTAGTGCTTAACACAATATTGTGAAGCAATTCAATTAAGGGGGACTTTAATTCATCAATGTTCCCAATTTTATTATTAAATCTTAAATTTTACCTTTTTATCTCCGTTTTTGGGCTGCGCTTCCTCCGCCCGCCATATTGTCCCTCCTTAGTGCAATGATTGGCAGCTAATCTTGCTAATCCGCTTTTTACCCCCGTGGCGTTCAACCCCTTTTCAGATACGTCATGGGCCTCTTCAGTGCATGCGTTATAAAATTTTATCCACCTTCAGATGCAATGCGCGTTCACGGGACGCGCAATTCAACAATCTCTGCAATCTAATTGGTCAGTGGGAACACACCTTCTAAATAAACTGACCAATTGGCTATCATATGCTAACAGTTGTCCCACCTCAAAAACAACTATCAGCTGCTGCATAGTGCTCTGAGATGCGGTGACGGTCTATGACCGCACCGCTATTCGAATAATGTAAGATACATATGCTAGACCGGCACGTTATATGCTAAAACTCAGGAATCCTGAGGAGGCTAGAGGAAAGAAATGCACGTAAGGGGTTATAATCTTTGGTTGCTCCGGACTTGTAAACACTATAGCGGAGATGCTGCTGCTCTCGACGATATAATAGTACTTAATGAATGTAGTAATTCATTCATTGAATACTATTTGTTATTTACAATATTCCGGGGTTTGACGCCTGCGCAGTTTAAAACACGATCGTGAACGCGCTTTACCAGGAGAACAGGAAGTTGGTTTGGGGAGGAGTCGGCAGTGAAAAGGTAGAGATTTTAAAATATATATATTTTAATAATGAAGGATATAATATTACAAAAAAAATAGCGACTACATTAAGGTAGTGTAAAGAAATGGATTGCAGTCGTCAGTAAGTGTAAAATTGACATTCACTTTAAGTTAAGAAGCAGTGGTCATAAGACTGCTCCTTAAATTATCCACCACCTCTGAGGTGGCAGACAGCAATCATCCCGATCGGATACGTTCAGGATGATTGACAACCCATGCTAGCGGCCAGAAATGCTTGTGCAATGATAAATGCAGGCAGCGTATGCTACAGCAGATCATTTGATAAATATACCCCATAGTGTGTGAGCTGGGATGCTGAGAATACAGAGCAACGACAACTTGGGGGCAAAATGTAATGCAAGATTGTAACAGCATGATCTCTCTGCCTCCATGCAAGCTTCACCCCAGCTAAAAATAAAAACTGCAATGTAAGGTCATATAGAGCTTTATACTAACCCATTAACTAAAATGATGATAAATAACAAGGAACCTGATGTGTTGAATTTCATACAGGAATCAGCATTGTCTCATCAGGCTATCTTATACCCCTTGCTTCTTCTTATCTTACATCCCCTCTGAGATGGTTTTTAAACCATTGCTTACACCCTATCGACTATTGATACAGGTTGGCCAAGCCATTGAACTGGGTGAAGCTTTATCGAGATGGAGGGGCCCAGGGACTTCACACGCCAAATCCGAGATGGACACCATGCTTTGATGTGGGACGGAAGAGGGCTAATTGCGGTATCCTTGGTTCTTGCTCTAACAGAGTTGAGTTTAGCTATAAAACTTAAATACTCCAGGCTACAAGTGGTGCTTCAGTACACGAGTGTAACCGTGCACATTTTATATATGTGGTTTTAGCCATGACGTTATTACCCTATGAGGGGCCTCTTGTTTCTATTATCTTTCAAGCTGCACGGAATTACCTGTACGGTCAAGGAGAGCTGCCCTAGGACTGTCCTTTGACCATAGGATTTTTGTATCATCCATATACCAATTTGTTTTTTTTTGAGACATTACATTTTGCAATATTTCTTATTTGCTACATATGTCTTACTATACTTGTTTTGGCGAACCTTCTTTTGATACTTTATGCAAGTTACTTTTTTGTTATTTTATCATGTTCCTTTAAAGTGAAGGTCAATCACGGGGTTGCCTCAGGCCATGATTCCCCCGGGGGGGGGAAAGCTGTGATTGGAGGAAGCCGAAGAGGCTTCCGACGGCCGGGGGAATCGCTGGAGCGGCTGTCAGGATTAAAAGGTACATTTTTGAAGAAAACAAGTGAAATGTCAATTTTGATGAATTAAAGTGCCCTTGCTTTTAATAGTATTATTAAAAACCGGGCACCGATTCATCTAAATTGACCTTCACTTTAAGGCAACTCAAAAAAGTAGAAGACAGGGTTATTAAAAAGTAAAACATTTTGTGGTGAGATTTGATCTGATGAGGTTTTGCTCAATAAGGAAATCATGGGGATTTTTGAATAGTATTCCCAGATCATTAACACCTTGGGAATCCCGTACGACTATACATACCCACTATAAATCCCCGTTGTCTCATCATTATCAATTTATTCTAAATGCCTTAATGTTGACAAAAACTAGACACATGTATAACTGGAATAAAAACCGGAAATTAACTTTTACAGATCAAAATTGGACAGATGCCATGCTACATACTAAACTCTCTATACACTGCATGACTTTATTTGAACTGTACTATAAGCTTCTTACTAGATGGCATTATGTTCCTCTTAAATTACACAGGATGTTTCCTGACTCATCCCCTCTCTGCTGGCGGGGATGCCAAATGACGGGTGACCCATCCCACATATGGTGGTCGTGTCCAGTCATCAAACCCTTTTGGGCCAAACTAAGAAAGCTTTGCCTTTCCTTAGGTCTGTCTAGGGATCTGCCCCCCGAGGTCGCCCTCTTCCACCTAAATCTCCAACAGTGTCCCTGTTCTAAAAGGACTTTACTGATTACAATTCTAATGGCTGCGAAACTCTCAATAGCGAGAAACTAGAAAAAAAAAACAATCCACCTCAATGGAAATGAAATCCATGGAGAATTATGTATATAGTTCCCGCCAACAGATCAATCTGTACATACAGATCTTGGAGCCCTGGGAGACTTTTGGGGAGGAATCCTCTCTTGTTGAAGTGGGAAAGATTATAAATAGCAGAATGTGAGATGCAGATGTAGTCCTTTTTCCTATTCCCCCATTCTGCTTCTCACCCCTTTTTTTTCTCCTCCCTTATCATGTACCTAACCATTTATCCCTTTGTTCTACCGATTAATCGCTGACCATACGATTAATCCAACCTCGCACCCCCTTCCCCTACATAGGCCCATTTGAGGCCTCTAAAAGAATCTTTTCCAAAACACAAGTAAATGTAATAATTCTTCAATTACAGAGAAAGTAAAGACACCAAGACAAATTGTTAGTTTCTTTAGACCGAGTTTATTGGTTTTACGTTTTAATTTAAGTCATTCTTCACAAGTTATATGTTCATATATTCTTCCTCATATTGGACATCTCTCTGTCACAAATGACTTAGAATGCCTATTAAAAGTCTAGATGATGGAGTCTACATTAGAACATTGTTGCTGGACTCTTTAGGCATCTTGCCTTGATCGATTAAACAGACATACAATAGGCAAAGGTGTCTTTGATGATCAGACAACTACACGAAAACTTATACTTTGTTTATTCAGCTAATTGTAATTTGCATATTGCACAGGGAAATGCAACGTTTACTGAAAAATCTTTAAAAAAAAAAGTAAAAAACATTTTGGAACAAATAATAGGAAAGAACTATCGAGTCCTACATAAAAAAATGTATGCTTACCTGATTAATATATTTCATGGTGGTTAGAGTCTACAAGACATTACTCCTGGGATTCAACTCCTGACCACTGATTACAAAAACTCTGAGAACTTAATCCCTCCCACTTCTTTTTTATGCTAGTTTTGCATATAGCCAAAGAAGGAAAAAGTAGAAACATAGGAAAATTAGGTGCAAACTAGAACTGCTGCTAGAATTTTTAAAATAAATTTAGTAAAATTGGGGGTCTTGTGGACTTTCACCACCATGAAAGAAATTAATTTATCAGGTATGCATACATTTTGTTTTTCTTTCATAAGGTGGTGAGAGTCCACAAGCCATTACTCCTAGGAACCAATACCCTAGGAACCAATACCCAAGCAGTGGAGTCCACAAGTAATTTGTGCAGGACACAGCTACCTGAAGGACTTTCCTACCAAAAGCCACTTCAGAAGAAGCAAAAAAAACATCTAACTGGTAGGAATTAGTAATAATATGTATGGAAAACCATGTTGCTGCCTTGCAAATATGTTCAATAGAAACCTCATTATTGTTAAAACTCATGAAATGGAAACTGATCCAATCAAAGGAGTTGCAATGCATTACTTTCCCATCTCCAAGTAAGTCTTGATAAACAAGATTTAGCTAAGAAGGTAAACGTTATGACTGTGGCCTTTACATGGACCCAAGGTAAGAAAAAAAATCAAATTAGAGGATTGACTGAAATTCCTAGTAGTTTGTAAGCAGAAATGTAATACAGTAGAATTTCATAATTAAAAAGTGCATAATAAAAAGGCAATGCAATAACACTTAGATTATACAATCTACCTTTGGAATAATTTCCTAAAGCTCTATACTAGAAAGTTATAAGGGAACCATCCTTTAAAACACTGAGGGTGTACATAAGGAAGACCCGGTAATTATCTCAGTAATCACCTATGGAACACGAACACCTCTGGAGCTTTAACAGAAGGTTTGAAAATTAAATTTAGTAGTTTGATGGATCATTCAAAGACCTACAGTATTGTACTCCTAAAATACATAAAACCTCCTTTAGAAGAGTGCAAAGGTGTTCCAGCTTGAACATAAGAGGAGGATACTGTATCTTGATCAGCAACTTCTGATCATCACAAACTACTTCATCTTCAGAAGATGAATCTTAAGTGTTAGAACCTTAATCTTAAAGTAATTGCTCACCTAATCTAATCCTTAGGGATTCAGAATAAGTAGATAAACAAAGAAAAGGATATTTGACGGACTACTTTGTGCTTATTTGGGAGTGACATGGGATAAAATTACTCAGAAACAGTTGGGCGCACAAAATAATTAAAATCCGGGAGCAAAATGTGAAGAACTCCCCTGTTCGGTGCAAAACAGAAGAACAGATTCCTTTAGAGGCAAGAGCAGCATTTAACTGGTTGGTATGCATAAGAAGTTCCATACAAAAAAGTTGGAGAAGCAAACAGACACACGTTTGCAAAATATTAAAAACATAATTTATGCTTACCTGATAAATGTATTTATTTCCGGATATGGTGAGTCCACGGAATCATCAGATACTAGTGGGAATATCATTCCTGGCCATCAGGAGGAGGCAAAGAGCACCACAGCAAAGCTGCTATATATGTCACTTCCCTTACCCATAACCTCCAATCATTCAACCGAAGAGAAAATTGATAAAAAGAAAATAACACAAGGGTGTAGAGGTGCCTGAGGTTTTAGTTTAAAATAACTGTCTTAAAATAAAGGGTGGGCCGTGGACTCACCATATCCAGAACAAAATCAATTTATCAGGTAAGCATAAATTATGTTTTCTTTCCTAAAATATGGTGAGTCCACGGAATCATCAATTACTAGTGGGAAAAAATATCCAAGCAAGAGGACACAGATGATTAGGGAGGGACAAGACAGGTAACCTAAACAGAAAGCACCACTGCGTGAAGAACCTTTCTCCCAAATGAAGCCTCAGATGAGACAAAAATATCACATTTGGAAAAAGTATGCAGAGAGGACCAAGTTGCAGCTTTGCAAATCTGTTCTACAGAAACTTCCTTCTTGAAAGCCCAAGAAGAAGGGACAGCCCTAGTGAAATGAGCTGAAATTCTCTCAGGAGGCTGCTGTCCAGCAGTCTTATAAACAAAACGCATTATACTACTCAACCAAAGAGAAAGAGAAGTAGCTGAAGCTCTCTGACCTTTATGTTTCCCAGAGAAACAAACAGCAAACTGGTGACAATCCTTAGTCACCTGTAGATAGAAAATAAAAGCATGCACAACATCAATGTTGTGCAACAAACATTCCTTATGAGAAGAAAGATAAGAACACAGAGAAGGAACAACAATTTTGTGATTAATATATCTATCCTAAACCACTTCGGAAGAAAACCTAACTAGTACGAATAACCGCCTTAACTGCATGAAAGATAAGATAAGGCGAATCACACTGCAAAACTGAGAGCTCTGAGACTCTTCAAGCAGAAAAGATAGCAATGAGAAACAAAACCTTCCAAAATAACAACTTAATATCTATGGAAAGTAAAGGCTCAAACAGGGCCTACTGCAAATCTTTAAGAACAAGGGCAAAACCCTAAGGGGGAGCAACCGACTTAAACACAGGCCTGATGTAGACCAGTGCCTGACAAAAAGTTTGCACATCTGGCAAGTCCACCAGATGCTTATGTAGCAAAAAAGACAATGCAGAAAACTGACCCTTCAGGGTACTGACTGACAAACCCTCTCCAGACTACCCTGCAGAAAGGATAAAAAATTCAGAAAACCCCCCGCTTAGACAAAACTAAGCATCCAATCTTCAAGCAGTCAGTTACAGAGATTTAGATGAAGGAAAAGACCAAGAATCAGTCCTTCCTCAGAGTTAATCTCCAAGGTGGAGAGACGACATTTTCACTAGGTCTGCATACCAGATCCTGCGAGGCCACGCAGGGGCTAATAAAATCACTGCCGCTCTCATCTGAAAATACGAGTAATGACTCATGGAAAGAGAACAGAGGAAAAAGCTATGCTAGACTGAAATCCAAGAAAAATGTCAGATCATCTATCAGGAAGGTCTGCGGATCACATGACCATAAACTGTAACTTCAAAACTTGGCGTTCTGTCGAAATGCCCACAGAAGCCAACTCCTGAACCCCCCCCCCAAGTGAGGTTCTACCTAGAGAACACTTCTGGATAGAAATGCTAACTCCCTGGTATGAATTATCAGTCTGTTTAGAAGTCCGACTCCCAATTGTCCACCCCTGGAAAGTGGATGACCGACAGCAAATGTGAGCTTCCTCCCACTGAACAATCCAAGTCACCTCCTACATGGCTAAGAAACCCCTAGTTCCTCCCTAATGATTGATATAAACCCTAGAGGTGAAAGATCCGAAAGTTCTCCATGTCATGGAAAATAGCAAAAGGAATAATGTCCATGGAATACCATCAGACCAATTCCCTCCATACACAGGGTCACAGAAAAGTTAATAAAAATCAACTGCAGCTAAATCGATACTCCCAACCTCCTGGTTGCAAGATGGCTATCCACCGGCCACTAAAACTTATTGTTGGCAAGACAGAAGACTGCAGAGTGGGGAAAAGGAATAAATCCTTTATTTTCTGACCTTTGAAAGACATCTACTAGATAAAGAATCAAATAAAAGGTCCAAGCATACCGCACCTGGTGTTCCCAGGCGGTCTCCCATCCAGGTACTGACCAGACCTGACCCTGCATAACTTCCGAGATCAAACGAAATCGGGTGCATTCAGGGTATTGTGGTGATACTCCCAAATAAATAACCCTTGTAGATAGAACAAGGGAACTCTTCTCCAGATTTATTTCCCATCCCCGGAAAAGAAGATTGGACAAGATCTCTTAAAAGAGAGTTAGCTTGAAGTCAGGATGATACCTTAACTATATATTGTCCATAAAAACACACTTGCAATATCCCAAGACCTAAAGGTCTGACTGGGATGGCGCAAACTGAGAAAACTAGAGAAGATTCCGATTAAGGAAACAATAAATCTCTCAGGTCTAAGTTCCTTATGAACAGGCCCACTAGAACCAAAGGAGAAAGGATACTACTTTGAAGGACAGAATCTGAAATATATGAGGTAAATACCTATATCCCGTTCCCAAACTGGGACTGGAACTGTCACTCCCAGAGATGAAGACCCTGAATCCAGTTCAAGGAATGCCTCTCATCCTACTTGGATTGCAGATACTCTAGAAAGAGAAATCTGCCCCTGGGAGATAAACTAAGATTGGACTTGAAAAGGCATAACCCAAACAAAGCCTCATCCTTAAAAGGCAACACTAGATGCGCGTATTTGGAGGAAACAGAAATAATTGAATCTGCAACTGCAGAACTATAACGCCTAGGCTGTACCACTAAAACACAGGTAGGCTTCTCAGCTGACCATAAATTTCAGCCACAATGCCCAGCGGCTAGTACAGACAAGAAATTGCTCTAAATGAACAATTAAACATCAAGCTTCTTACCTATGTCAGAAAGAAAACTAGATTATCCCTTCAGAGATCTAAGTTCCCTGATTAAAATAGAAAGTTCCCTTCTACTAAAGACACCGTGCATTTCAAGAGAGATAGCGACAGGAAATCCTAAAAAGGACGTGAGACAGGGAGAAATATCCCCAGATTCTCTATAACAATCCTGTGAACATCTCACAGCATGTCTAGAACCCTTCCAGAGAGGAAAGAAAGATATAGAACTGATAAAGTTCACAAAACTCCAAAGGAAAGACAACGATAGGGATCGGTGTCATCCAGTCAGCCAAGACCTCCTGACAATATAAGAGGCTTTGAAGCAAACAACTGAAGGATACCATTTCATTAACAGATGAAGGAATTATACTGTCCAGATCTAAAATTTCAGCCTCAGAAACTACCGGCGAATCCTCCTCACTAACTTGGAAGACAAACCTGCGTTGCAGCATGTGGAGCGCAAACCCCCTTATCTGAGACTTAAAATGTCCTCTTGCCTTTTCCCTAAAGTAAAGGAAAACAGACCAAGCCACAGATACCGCAGAAGATACCTCAGCTTGCAACTTCTGTAAGCAAATACACTCCTCCAGGAGATTGAGAGGAACCACAGGGCACTGCATGTGACGCCATATAGGCTTGGGACATAAAAGGAGAACGCTGTGGCAGTGCCTTAACAGCAACATCCTTGGAGACAAAGTTCAAACCAATCTGTACATTTAATAGCATTTGCAAAATCAGAAGTACAGAAAAAATAAATGTTTAAACCAATTCTTAGTTGAGCAAGCCTTCCACACAACTTCAGCATCAGAAGAAGGAATTATACTGCCTGAATCCGAAATTTCACCCTCAGATGCACCTGAAGAATCTTCATCCTCAGACTTCTGAGAGGAAATACTTTGATTAGCCACTTAAGGATCAAAAGCCTTACTTACTGTTTCTTTAAATTTCCTTTTCCCTGCAGCATGGGAAAAAGCAGACAGCGCCTCAGATACCGCAAAAGATACCTGGGCAGTAGTATCTTGCAAAATAACTCCAGACGGAGCATGAGAGGAAACGCAGGGCACTGCATAGGCAGATGAATAGGATTGGGACTCTTGAGGAGAAAGCTGCAGCACATCTGAAACAGGAAGCTCCTGAACAGCATCCGCCTTAGCTAATGATGGCTCAGGGTCAAAAAGTTTATTTCTATAAGCTAAAGTTCTTTCAATATGTGATAAAAAAAGGTACTGAGGGTTCCACCTGGGCATCAAAACATAAGCTACAGGTAACATCCTGCACAGCCTCCTGATCCATAATACAAAAAGAAGCAAATAAAAAAAATAATAATAAAAAAAAAGTTAGTTTTTTTTTAACAAAGGATATAATACAGAAGCAAAAAAAAATGTTCTTAAATAAATGTTCCCTTTAAATTTACCAAATCAAGAAAACATACCCAAGGCAACACTCTACACCTCAGCAGAATTACTGGAGGTGCCCTACCTGTCCTGCAACCCACAGCAAACTGAGGGAAAAAAACAATCCCATTTACAATCCGGATTCTAGAGAAGCAAAAACAGCAAGAAGCCTTCTAAACAGTAGAGCCATCTGAAATATGGGCACCTCACACTTACAGGAAGTGAAAAAATGTGCCAAAAAAACTCTGACATCACAGAATCAGAACCTCCCTAAAAGGAGCGGTCCTACAGCTGACAAAAAAGTCATTTTTTTAAACAACTTTCTTAAAAAACAGGCTAAAAAACAGGCTTAAAAACAAACAACCCCCCCCCCCAAAACAGTACATAATCTGTTACTAAAAACTGATCCTCACTGAGCCATCAATAAAATAAATAACTCCTCCACTAACAGTGCCTGCAAAAACTGCCATAAAAACCTGCACCCTGACAGGAATAATAAAAAACGTCACCCTGCAGCGTTTCAGCTGATTAAGTGCCAAGTTTTTCCCTGCTACATAGAAAAATAAAGCTGGCACTTACCTCAATATTTATCTGTCCGGCAGCAGGACAGCTCACCTGGTTTGAGAGGATGCCATCCCTCACATGGACCTGTGGAAATACAGAAAGACTGAATAAACTTACTTAGGCTATCTAAATAGGGCAGCAAAATGTTTTGGGAAAACGCAGTGAGGATTGTACCCCACAAGTTCCCAATTGCTTAAAAGTCACCATTGCCCTACTGAAGAGACTGACACGGGCTAAGGCTAGACCCTTTAGAAAAATCAGAGCAAACCTACTCTGCTTTAAAATAAAAAAGTCTTGATTGTAGATCAGACACCAAAACTTCACCTCCTCCTTGCACCGCAGGCAAAGAGAATAACTGGAGGTTATGGGTAAGGGAAGTGACCTATAAAGCAGCTTTGCTGTGGTGCTCTTTGCCTCCTCCTGCTGGCCAGGAGTGATATTCCCACTAGTAATTGAGGATTCCGTGGACTCACTATATCTTAGGAAAGAAATATACATTTAAATGGAGTAGATAAGTGGACATTGGATCTCCCCTCTAAAGGATTTGCATTTAAAGGAACATTAAACAAAGATTTTTTCTTTCATGATTCAGATAGAGAATACAATTTTAAACACCTTTCTTCTATTATCTAATTTGCTTCATTCTCTTGAAATTCTTTCCTGAAAAGCATATCTAGATAGGCTCAATAGCTGCTGATTGGTGTCTGCACATAAATGCCTTGTGTGATTGGCTGACACATGTGCAGTGCTATTTTTTCAACAAAGGATATCTAAAGAATGAAACAAAGTAGATAATAGAAGTGAATTGGAAAGTTTAAAATTGTATTCTCTGTCTGAATCATGAAAGAAAAATTTTGGGTTTAATGTCCCTTTAAAGACGTGGGGACTGTTCCAGCATACACCCTTTAATACAGTAATTTACAGACAAAATATTACCACTGATACAATAGTCATATATATTTATTTATATGGGAGAGAGAATAAAATATGTAAGTAGGGACTTTTAACAGTAAATTCTGAGAATTAGGGCAGATGAAAATAGAGATCCTCTTTTTTGAAATACACACTAATAAAATATAAAAAATACAACTCGCTCATATAAAATTTCAGAAAGAAATAATGCTTAAAGGAGCTGCAGTGAAGACCTCAGTAGCACTGAGTGGAACACAATGTTTTCCCGCTGCACTATAAAATTTTAACTAGCAGCTGCCACATCAAATACTGCCTGACGAGGAGCAAATTAAATAAAACCGTGCACTATCACGAGTTGAGAACGTGGCTCAGTAGTGAGGAGAATATCTATTGTGCAAAAAAAATAGGAGTGCGCTATTAGAGTCACTACTGAAAGCGCTAATGAAAGTTGCACTACATAATACGACCATGAGAGCTCAAAAAATACACAAAAATACCCTGCTCAAAACAATATAAAAAAATTGCAAACACAACACAGGTTTATAAAAAAAAAAAAAAAAAAAAAAAAACAACTTTGTTAAATATGTGTGGCACCCTTATGAATTCACATGAGAAAAATAAAAATGTATGCTGATAAATTAATTTCCTTCTTGGCAGTGAGAGTCCACAAGAACATTCTTAACCTATGGGAATTACTCTACATGGCCACCAGGAGGAGGCAAAGACACACCAAACAAGACTATAAATATCCCTCCAACTTACCCTACCCTCTCAGTAGTTTAGCCAAGGATAATAAAAAAGTGAAGAGGTACAGAGGTGCAAAAAAAGACTGCCGCCACTACACATTTAGCATTTGGGCGGGGTTGTGGACTCTCACTGCCAAGAAATAAATAATTTATCATCAGGTAAGCATAAATTGTATTTTCCTTCTATTGGCAGTGAGAGTCCATGAGAACATTCTTAACCTATGGGAAACCAATATCCAAGTTGTGGCGTTCACGAAAGTTCAGGAGGGAAAAATAGGAAAGGCAGTCCTAAGTATTAGGCACCACCGCTTGTAGAGCAATTTTCCCAAAGGAAGCCTCTGTAAAAACATCAAATTTATATAACTTTGTGAATGTGTGTAGTCAAGACCAAGTTGCAGGCCTTGCAAATCTGTTCAACTGAGACCCTTGATAGGAGTGGAGTCTTCACTCTACGGCAAGAAAAACCTCGCTGGTCACACCAGTGAAGATAAGTCCTCCAGACCTTGTAGCTGATACGTCTGGTGAAACGCTTGCGAGCCTAGATAAGAGTATTGATCACACTGTCAGAGAAGCCGCTCTGAGCTAATATCTACAGTTCAATCTCCAGGCAGTCAGCCTCAGAGTATCAAGGTTTTGATAAAAGAATGGGCCTTGAGTCAGTAGGTCCTGATGAAAAGGCAACCGACAAGGATGAGCAGACATGTTCACTAAGTCTGCGTACCAAGTTCTGCATGGCCACGGGGGGCTATAAAAATAGTTGGTGTTTCACCTTGCTTGATCCGAGCTACCACTTGGGGCAGAAGTACAATTGATGGAAACAGATAAATTTTATTGAAGTTCCACAGGACAGCTAGAGCGTCGACTATCTTCGCCTGAGGATCCCTGGATCTCGATCTGTACTACAGGAGCTTGGCATTGACATCAGATCTATATCGGGAACATCCCATCTGCAAGTTATTTCCAGACATCATTCACCTCATCTATTTGTAATATGTAAAGTAAAAGTTAGGAGCACTATTAGTGCCCATATTGTTACCATTTTTACGCTCCACTGATCTAGGCCGGAATCTGATCTATTCTTTAGCCTTTCTTTACATTTAAATAGCTATGGGGAAAGGCACCCAGGCGGAAAATTTGTTTTTGTTTAGACCTGCCAATAAATCACTGTCCCGCCTTCTTAATAAACTGACACAATTCCAGCAGTTGCTGCAAATTCTTATATAAAATTGTATTGAGTACGAAGGATTTTTTTTCTTGTGCAGAAATCCATAAGATTATTGCTCAGAGTTTACTAGTATGAAATACTCTTGTTTCCCCAGTTCAGGCAAATTTAACAGGGTAAAGAAAGTTTAAACCTATGGGCATGCACCAGCTTAAAGAGGCATTGCCAACTTTTTTTTTTTTATTTAAAAAGGGGCATTTCAAAATCTGTCCTAAATAAACCACTTTTCTTGTCATACTTTCAGAGGCGTGTCCCTCTTCACCAATAAAGAAAAGTGAGTTGTCCTTACAAGTGACTGTGGATTAGTAGGAAGTATAAAACCAATACTGCAACTAGTTTTAATTTAAATAGTTTTGTTACTATGTCGCTCTTTAATATGAACAACAGATTTATTTTTAATACAGTGTACCTTTAAAAATCGATGGTTAACATCAGGTTTCATCCACCTCATCAAGCAGAAAAAAATATTCACCAACTTTTACACATTCTTATTTAAGATAAACTTTATTTTTCATATATACACCTTGCATTAATAATTATAACTTGTTTAAGCATTGAGAACAGAATGAAGCACATCAGTGGCGTCCAGTGCAACAGTCTCTTAAGTCTACAGGGATTGGGTGCCCAAGTTCTTCATAACAGGAGAAGTGTCAAAACTTTACATTTTTCAAGAAAATTCAGTGAATCTTGAGTCTAACAAAGCATTATTTTATCCTGTAGCATTGGAACAAATGGTCATTGGCCTAGGATTCTCATGATTTGCTCTGAGCGAGAGTATAGTAGTGTCATCAACATTATAGTCAGCAAATCTACACAAGTACAAATTTTCATAGAACACCAAATTCTGTACGTGGCAAAATAAAATGTATGTTTTACACTTCAGTTCACTAACTTTTCATGCAATAAAAGCGTATTTAATATGAAACTATTAAAAATATAGAAACTATGGGAAACAAAAGTCCCTTTTAATATAATTGAGCTCTAGACGTCTAATATATATATTTTTGGCTCCTAAAATTTCAAAAACCTTACACAGTAAAAATGTGCAAAATGTATCCAGTGGCTTTAACCCGTTTTCTTTCTGTACAGTTTTTACCAGAATTCCATACATAATTAACCCTTTATAATTCTGAGGGTCCAGCCCCTTGTTCCTTGCAGAGATTAACTCTGTGCCCAAAGCTTGCACACACATAAGAACACATACAATTTAGTGGTTATAAATTACCTTTAAGCATCATTATACAATTGGTCCAGATAATCTCATAGTTTATACTATAGCTACTCTAATGACCACACTGATTATATATTGTATCCAGTGGGCAGAATGCAAGCCAACTCCTCCTGAATCTATCTGAAATATACAATAAAATATCATTTTATACATACTTTTCCCTGTCTTTCTTTCAGCAAAAATGCACTAAAATGTATTAAATATTTTGAAAAGAGTTCCCTAATCTTTAACAGGTAACATCTGTTTTATCTGGGATTACCAGACTGATAACATGGGGTTCAAAACATACAAATGAATGAAGCAGCTGAAAGGTGAGGGTTTGGGGGTATTGTATGGATTTAGAGGTGTTTTACATCTTAAGGGCCTTAAAATATTCGCTGTACACATTCATAGTGACTATGCCAGTTTATAATTGGCAGTGAAGGGTAAACAAATAAATATTAAATTAAACTTTTCTGCATATCCATCAGGCTATAGCCGAGTGTCAAAAGCACACTATAAAGATTGTATATTAGGGTATTTGCACAGGTTGTAATGCTGTGCCTGATATTTTAGCAGTTGGCCATGATACCAGGTTAGTCCCACAGTCACCAGCTCCTGAATTTGCCAGTCGTTGTCTTGCGTTTGTGGTGCATCATTCCCCTGCAAAAGCAAGGAATTCGATATAAATCTAGTGTCATTTTGTCACCACTGCTGTGTGGTGACTGCAGGAGTCAGTTCACAAGAGGAGCAGATCTGTCCTTTGTCACTGTGGGTTTCAGTCGCACTTCAGTGAAGGGGTTTCTGTTGGGACAAAGAGCAGTAAGAGAGAGGCAGTATGTGTAGACTCACATAGACAGACAGACATATAGCTTGCCAGAGATGTAGTGTTTGTTTTACAGGGAACCATCAAACAAGTCTCCTTTTCTGAATTTACAGAAATGGATCAGCAGCCTTCATGGTTATTGCTACTGTGGGTATATTGTGGTAATGTATAACCTACAATCTGTTTAAATCTAATTGACTATTTAAAGGATCACTAAAATCAAAATGAAACTTTCATGATTCTGATAGAGCACACAATTAAAAAACAAAACAAAAACAAAAAAACCTTTTGAATATACCATTATCAAAACATGCACAGTCTTTATCTTTTTATATGCACAATTACTGAAGCTGCAGCTCCTACAGAGCATGTGCAAAGTATAAGCATTTTGTGATTGGCAGATGGCTGTCACATGATACAGGGGGAAGTAAAATTGGATTAACGTTGAAATTTGGCAGAAAATATTCTGCTGTAAGTAATATTGCATTGTCAATTATTAAATTCTAGTGTATTGAGTGGCCCTTTAACAGCAATTAATGATGCAATTAATGATGCAGAAGATAACAACTGGAATTCTAAAATAGTACTATTCAATCATCAATATAGGCCAGCAATGGATTGTGCTATGTGCATCTAGTGGTAGGAGTGCAAGTGTGGGTTGGTGGTGATTGGGGCTGCATCTACAATGGGAAATTCACACCAAAACAAATTTTGCTTTACAAGGTTCTAAGCCGTTTTGTTATTTTATAAACTTTAATTAGATCGCGAATACAAAATGTTCTTGCCTCTGAAACCACTAAGTACCACTAAGAACAACAGAAAAAGGAGAGGCGCTGTATGTGTGAATCAGTCGACAACTGAAGGAGAGTACAAAGAGAGTACAGGGTACTCACATTCTATGACGGCACTCCAATGTGCTAATAGTTGCAGGCCGGTTTTCAACAGCAGACCAGCTAGCTGATACAGGCAGTATCTGGATTCCCAAGAGAGGCAGCTCCCCAAGGTAGCGTAGAAAAATGCACTCAGCAATGAGAATGTATAGTTAAAAAAATGTTTTAATCTAAAGTAAAAACAATATTAAAAAGAACTCATGCTGTTGTGTGCATGATCTGTTTGTTTTTAATATTGTTTTTACTTTGGATTAAAACATTTTTTACTGAGTGATTTCTGGTTTGCTGTCATAATCCTGTTTAAAAGGGATCGCTGTGTCAAAACAGTATTTTTGAAGCAAAAAAAACTGAGAATTTGCATATCTAATTTGCATATCTTACCCACAATTCTATTGTGCATTGGAAACTTTGCATATTAAGAATTTCTGGGGGAAAGCAAGCGGGGATACTTGCCTAGATGTACTAATTTTCTATGCAACTATTTACATTGATTTAATTTTGAGACATGGAGGATTTTAATTTCAGTTTTTTATCTCGCCCATAATTTTAATGAATTTTGGTTTATATATATATATATATATATATATATATATATATATATATATATATATATATATATATACACACACACACAGTGGATATAAAAAGTCCACACCCCTGTTAAAATGTCAGGTTTCTGTGATGTAAAAAAATGAGACAAAGATAAATAATTTCAGAACTTTTTCCACCGTTAATGTGACCTATAAACTGTACAACTCAATTGAAAAACAAACTGAAATGTTTTAGGTAGAGGGAAGAAAAAAAAACAACTAAAATAATATGGTTGCATAAGTGTGCACTTATAACTGGGGATGTAGCTGTGTTCAGAATTAAGCAATCACATTCAAAATCATGTTAAATAGGAGTCAGTACACACCTGCCATTTAAAGTGCCTCTGATTAACCCCAAATAAAGTTCAGCTGCTCTAGTTGGTCTTTCCTGAAATTTTCTTAGTCACATCCCACAGCAAAAGCCATGGTCCACAGAGAACTTCCAAAGCATCAGAGAGATCTCACTGTTAAAAGGTATCAGTCAGGAGAAGGGTACAAAATAATTTCCAAGGCATACGATATACCATGGAACACAGTGAAGACAGTCATCATCAAGTGGAGAAAATATGGCACAACAGTGACATTACCAAGAACTGGAAGTCCCTCCAAAATTTATGAAAAGACAAGAAGAAAACTGGTCTGGGAGGCTGCCAAGAGGCCTACAGCAACATTAAAGGAGCTGCAGGAATATCTGGCAAGTACTGGCTGTGTGGTACATGTGACAACAATCTCACATTCTTCATATGTCTGGGCTATGGGGTAGAGTGGCAAGACGAAAGCCTTTTCTTATGAAGAAACACATCCAAGCCAGGCTACATTTTGCAAAAAACACATCTGAAGTCTCCTAAAAGCATGTGGGAAAAGGTGTTATGGTCTGATGAAACCAAGGTTGAACTTTTTGGCAATAATTCCAAGATATGTTTGGCGCAAAAACAACACTGCATATGACCAAAAGAACACCATACCCACAGTGAAACATGGTGGTGTCAGCATCATGCTTTGGGGCTGTTTTTCTTCAGCTGGAACTGAGGCCTTAGTTAAGCTAGAGGGAATTATGACCAGTTCCAAATACCAGTCAATATTGGCACAAAACCTTCAGCCTTCTGCTAGAAAGCTGAACATGAGAGGAACTTCATCTTTCAGCATGACAATGACCCAAAGCATACATCCAAATCAACAAAGGAATGGCTTCACCAGAAGAAGATTAAAGTTTTGGAATGGCCCAGCCAGAGCCCAGACCTGAACCTGATTGAAAATATGTGGGGTGATCTGAAGAGGGATGTGCACAGGAGATGCCGTCGCAATCTGACAGATTTGGAGTGTTTTTGCAAAGAAGAGTGGGCAAATCTTGCCAAGTCAAAATGTGCCATGCTGATAGACTCATACCCAAAAAGACTGAGTGCTGTAATAAAATCAAAAGGTGCTTCAACAAAGTGCACACTTATGCAAACATATTTTATTTTTATATTTTTTCTTCATTCTACCTAAAACATTTCAGTTTGTTTTTCAATTGAGTTGTACAGTTTATAGGTCACATTAAAGGTGGAAAAAGTTCTGAAATGATTTATCTTTGTCTCATTTTTTTACATCACAGAAACCTGACATTTTAACAGGGGTGTGTAGACTTTTTATGTCATATATATATATATATATATATATATATATATATATATATATATATATATATATATATATACACACACATCTTATTCCAAAGATAATATTTGGATTTGAATGCAATCTATCTAGTATGTATTTAGTGTTTAGGGTTCTTCTGGCATGTAAAAGCACAGTCATGTTAAACTGAGGAGGGAATTGCGGAAGTTTAATATAAAATCTCACAAGATTTCGTGAAATCTCATGAGATCACAGAAAAGCAAAGTGTGACATCAGCACTGATGAAGCTGATTGGCTGCTGTTATGTTTTTTCCCCCCCAACATGCAACTCATAGTAGGTAAATTATACATATGCACTTACTATGAGCAGACAAATTTTTTTAGATAAAATATCTTTCTTTTTACATAGAGATGTTCAGGTGATATTTTCTTGTCGGCTTTTTACAGTTATGCTGCTTTGCTTTTCAGCAATTTAGCATATGGGTATCATGTCCCTTTAAATGGATTAGATTGAGCACAACATTTTAAACCACTTTACAATTTACTTCTATTATCAATTCTGCATAGTTCTCTGGGTATCCTTTGTTAAGGAGTATCATAGGTGAGCTCAGGAGTATGCATGTTTGTAGCAAAATGATACAATGTTGCATATACTTCTGCCATAGCCTGTAAAAGAAACATGTACACACCTAATTTCCTATCGGTCTACCTAGGTTAGTCTTCAACAAGAATACAAAGAGATCAACGTTCAATTTTATAACAGAAGTAAATTTAAAAATGTGGTTTAAAATTACACGCTCTGTTTAAATCATGAAAATGTCATTTTGACTTTATTATCCCTTTAATATAAGTAGCCAGAGTTTGGTTTGTGTTAGAATATACAATGTACACAATACATAGGAAATCGGTCAATACAGTTAGAGTCTGACAGAAATAGTTGTAAGTTAGTGAGAAAAGAACAAGATGTACACAGATAAAGAAAGGGAGAATGACAATGACATAAACAAAGACAAATTACATATCTGTACAACCGGATAACATTTAAAATTAAAAGGGAGGATCACGTACATCAATAACAATAATTAGTAATAAGTCACTCACGGAAGGATCATTGGCATCACATCATATAAACAGAAATCCTAAACTGTACCAGAGTGGCAATTTTAGTTAAAAATAAATCTATAATTAAGTATTTATCAAGTGCATTGATTCTCAAATTTTTTTTTTTTTTATTTTAAATTCACATAACCCCACAAGCAATCCGTTACTGTAAAACGATGAGATTCAGATGAAAACTCTGGGAACCAACATGCACAGATAAGGAAAGTTATACAGTGTACCGCTGAAAAGCTTTCAAGGTTAAAAGGAAAAAATCTAAGAAACCATATATTGTTTAATGAAGTTAAATAAAACAGCATTGCAATATACATTCATTATTTATTTTCCCAGATTTGCTGTAAAATACATCAGGACATTGTGCTTGTTTCACTCTCTTTTCCCCCAAAGCAGCTGGAGTTGTGACCTTGCAACACTCTATACAGTGACTGTGTAACTCAGAGCATATCTGCCCCTATGTGGCTACAGCAACGGAGACCAGGAACATGAATATTGCTTCTTTTTCAGGGGTGTATCCTTAAATTCTTTTCAAAACCATGTGAACAGTGCTAATAAAATGACAGTGTTGAATTAATGTAAAATTATGATTATATGCTATGCCCCTTTAAGACAGATTATGTGCTGTACAATTAATATGCATGTTTTATTCACTCTCTTAAAGGGACATGAAACAACATATTTCTTTCATGATTCATATGCATAATATAAAAAAATAATCCATTTTATTTCTATAAGCAAAATGCGTTTGTCCTCTTGGTGTTCTCTGTTGAAAAGCAGGGAGACTCAGGATCATGGATGTTGAATAGTAGCAGTTATACACGTCTGAGCAGTCTACTACAATGTATAACATTATTAAAAGCAATGTTGATAAACTGCTGCTATATAATGCCCTCACCGGAGCCTACTTAGGTATGCTCTTCAATAAAGGATATAAAGAGAATTAATTACATTTGATAACAGAAGTGGATTTTTTTTTAATTGTACAATATAAAATCATTAAGGAAAATAAAAAAAACATGGTTTCCATTTCTCTTTAAAATATCCATGTCTCCTTCACCTACCTTACACAGATGACAACGCTTATAAAATGTATACCTCTAGGACCCCATCAGCAAGGGTTATAACACCTCACAAAAGCCAACCATCCTGCTTGAGAATTAGTGATTCATTGTATTGTGTAGCACTCTATAATACTGCCCATCTGTAACAGACCCAATCACACATGTCCTATATAGGAGGCCAATAAGTACACAAGATAAGCCTTTAAATGTCCCTGTTATGTTTATGGGCATGATATGCAGTAACTGAAAGGAAGGCTAGCTTGTTTTAAACTGGCTCTATCATTAAAATATTCTGAAAGCTCTAAAATACTACAGAACACCCAAAAGTCTTCTTGGTGGACAAGATCTTGTGAAAGTGGCATGGAATTCCTTATTTCGCAGTAAATGAACAGCCAACGGTGAAAACTTTCTGAATGCATTAGCACTGTGTTTGCTGCAATTGTTTTTCCCCCATCACTTCTCTTATTTAGATGAGCCAAACGGAGACTTAATTTACATTGTTTTATAAAACAAAAACTTATCTCCAAACAGACATTGATGTTAATGAGGTTATGTCGGTGAAGCAGCGTTAGGCCTGTGCTGTATAGGGTATAAAGTACCAATTTTTGCAGAAATTGAGCAATACTACAGAAAAATGAGACCATATAAATTATGATAGTATATTGCAATGTGCTTTGTTGTTGTTTGTTTTTTAAAGGGATATGAAACCCATTTGTTTTATTTCAGGATTCAGATAGAGCAGGCAATTTTACGCAACTTTCTAATTTACTCCTATTAATTTTTCTTCGTTCTCTAGGTATCTTTATTGGAAAAGCTAGAATGTAAGCTTAGGAGCCAGCCCATTTTTTGTTCAGCACCTCGGGTAGTGCTTGCTGATTGGTGGCTACATTTAGGGTTGGCTCCTAAGCTTGCATTCCTGCTTTTTCAAATAAAGATACCAAGAGAATGAAAAAAAATTGATAAATAGGAGTAAATTAGAAAGTTGATTAAAATTGCATGCTCTATACGAATCCTGAAAGAAAATAAATTGGGTTTTATATCCCTTTAATCTATGCAAAATTAAACATTTTATATTACAATCTCAAAGTGTTCTATGTTATTTTAACAAAGAGCTACAACTATAAACAGAAAAAAAGGTGTCAACATAACATTTAGACACAATTAAAAGAATAGGAAATGAAATCCCACACCTTGAAGAAAGACGTCCAGGTAAATCCAGCAGGAGATATTCTAATAATAAATTTGATTGCAAATCAGGGTAAAATAGAAATGTTTTGGGAAAAAAAAAAAATCACACACCATCAGGGGAAGGGCATTAAATTGTAAAGACTAACGACTTTGGAAAGTAAGTACAGTGCATCACAAGTGTTTACAAGACATCTTATAAGATACCTGGTGAGTGTTTATCTTCTACTTTTTTTTGTTCTTGCTAATAATAATCTAAAAGTTTAGTCTTCCACAGAATTATGAAAGTGAAAGAGTTCGACACTAGTATAAAACATCCATGCAGTGACTGTAAGCTGTGAAGAGCTGGGAGTTAGGACAGTGAGAAAGACCCGAATATTTCCAAGTAGAAAGAAATGTGAGATTTAGTCCAAGGAAGAAACGTTGACGTTAAGATTTCCAGTGCTCTTTTCTGACTGCTATGACCCTACAGGCCACATGTTAGGTGTAATCATTTATGAGCCATACATTTCAGTTTTCTTTGACTACATGCGACTTACATTGTTCTGCAATACAAGGCATCTAATATACTCTTGTAACCTAACAAATGCTGTCTATCATTATGATTAGTTTATAACTCAAATATCAGTTACTTATAGCATATTGCATAACCCGCGCTCTGTAGTCTCATTAACAGGTTGAGCAACTTTAGGAACAGAAATCAGGGCAAGATCTGTAACGTGCAAAGCACTTATTAAAAGCTGGCTCATTCTGGCATAGAATGCTTATTTTCATTTATTGCAGGAGCTCGTGTTATTTACACTGAACCTGGGAGAACAAATAAAATGCACACAAAAAAAACAAAACACAACAACTACTTCTACCTCATCCAAGTCTAGTCTTTATATTGCAAAAACCACAACTTCACATGTGGATTTATTACATCTATATCACTGGTTTTCAAACCGGTCCTCAGCCCTCACTAAAAGGCCATATTTTGAGGATGTCTGAGCTGAAGCACAGGTGAAACAATCAGCCGATTAGTAAACCTGGTTATTTTACCTGCTCTCATCCAAGGTCATCCAGAAAACCTGGCCTGCTGGGGAGGCTTGAGAGACTCTGACATGTATGAGTGAAAAACTAACAGACTAAAATTTCACAGCTGACTCCTTAATAAGTGCATAGCACAAACCCTGCACTTCAGCTTTTCATATTTTTGGTCTGCTCATTACAATAAACATAAGTGGTGGTAAACGAGAGGCAAACTATGGACTTGCAGTACAGAACTGAAATGGCTTCTTTAAAAATAAATTATTTTATATGGGTCTTGTAGATTAAAATCAAAAAAAGAAAAAAGTAAATTAAAGGTTCAAAATATTTTGTGTAACATTTGTACATTACCTCTTAAAGCTGAAACAACCTCACAGGAAAAAAAAAAGGGGAAGGAGCTTGCAATAGGAAAGGGTGGGTAAATAATCTTGCAAGACTGAAAGAAGCAATATACTATTATATTTTACTGCATTTAATCTTTTTTTTTTTTTAGACATCATGCAAGAATCATTTATATGACATAACACAAAACTATGCTACCAAAGACTGCATTACAGTATGTCTGGTCATTCAATCTGTAGATACCTAAATTGAGACATTAGTTTCTGATGTGAAGAGTATGCTCTTAATTCCTGAAACACCTGTCTAATTTGTAAAAATCGGTAAGTCTTGATGATGTAAACCAAAATACATTTTCTTAAAAATATAATTTATGCTTACCTGATAAATTAAATTTATTTAATTGTGGTGAGAGTCCATGATACATTACTCCTGTGAATTATACTCCTGGCCACTAGGAGGAGGCAAAGAGCCTTTAAAACCCATCCCACCTTACTGGAAAAACTCTGACCACATCCAAATTTTAAAGAAGCCTCTCCTTAAAATTCTTTAGATTATGACAAAAACAAAGGAACAACAATCTCACAATTGATGTTATCAGGAGAAACAACCTTAAGCAAAAAAGTCAAACCTCATTCTCAAAACTGTCTTATCCTAATGAAAAACAAGATAAGGAGGATAATGGCTTAATCCCGACTAAGGCCTGAATATAATTCTGAATATCAGGAAATTTAACAATTTTCTTCTGAAACAAGACAGGAAGAGCAGAGATCTTACCCTTTAAAGTGTTAGTGAATAAATCTTTATCCAAACAATCCTGAAGAAATGGAAGAATTCTAGGAATTCTAAGAGTACCAGCTGAATCCATGTTCCATACCCAAGGAAATAAAAGACTTCCAAACCTTGTGATACATTTTCTCCTCATCAAAGGTTTACTGGGCCGAACCAAAGTATCAATAACAGAATCCGAAAAACATAATTTATGCTTACCTGATAAATTCCTTTCTTCTGTTGTGTGATCA
Organism: Bombina bombina; assembly: GCF_027579735.1. Lineage (NCBI taxonomy): Eukaryota > Metazoa > Chordata > Amphibia > Anura > Bombinatoridae > Bombina > Bombina bombina. Next base: position 1,467,106,338 of record NC_069499.1, on the reverse strand, counting down.
GTCCACGGGTCATCATTACTTCTGGGATATTATCTGCTCCCCTACAGGAAGTGCAAGAGGATTCACCCAGCAGAGTTGCTATATAGCTCCTCCCCTCTACGTCACCTCCAGTCATTCGACCAAAGACCAACGAGAAAGGAGAAGCCAAGGGTGTAGTGGTGACTGAATTATAATTTAAAAAATATTTACCTGCCTTAAAAAACAGGGCGGGCCGTGGACTGATCACACAACAGAAGAAAGGAATTTATCAGGTAAGCATAAATTATGTTTTCTTCTGTTATGTGTGATCAGTCCACGGGTCATCATTACTTCTGGGATACCAATACCAAAGCAAAAGTACACGGATGACGGGAGGGATAGGCAGGCTCATTATACAGAAGGAACCACTGCCTGAAGAACCTTTCTCCCAAAAATAGCCTCCGAAGAAGCAAAAGTGTCAAATTTGTAAAATTTGGAAAAAGTATGAAGCGAAGACCAAGTTGCAGCCTTGCAAATCTGTTCAACAGAGGCCTCATTCTTAAAGGCCCAAGTGGAAGCCACAGCTCTAGTGGAATGAGCTGTAATTCTTTCAGGAGGCTGCTGTCCAGCAGTCTCATAGGCTAAACGTATTATGCTACGAAGCCAAAAAGAGAGAGAGGTAGCAGAAGCTTTTTGACCTCTCCTCTGTCCAGAATAAACGACAAACAGGGAAGAAGTTTGGCGAAAATCTTTAGTTGCCTGCAAGTAGAACTTGAGGGCACGAACTACATCCAGATTGTGTAGAAGACGTTCCTTCTTTGAAGAAGGATTTGGACACAAGGATGGAACAACAATCTCTTGATTGATATTCCTGTTAGAGACAACCTTAGGTAAGAAACCAGGTTTAGTACGCAGAACTACCTTGTCTGAGTGAAAGATCAGATAAGGAGAATCACAATGTAGGGCTGATAACTCAGAGACTCTTCGAGCCGAGGAAATAGCCATTAAAAATAGAACTTTCCAAGATAACAATTTTATATCAATGGAATGAAGGGGTTCAAACGGAACACCCTGTAAAACGTTAAGAACTAAGTTTAAACTCCATGGCGGAGCAACAGTTTTAAACACAGGCTTGATCCTAGCTAAAGCCTGACAAAAGGCCTGGATGTCTGAATTTTCTGACAGACGCCTGTGTAACAAGATGGACAGAGCTGAGATCTGTCCCTTTAATGAGCTAGCCGATAAACCCTTTTCTAAACCTTCTTGTAGAAAAGACAATATCCTAGGAATCCTAACCTTACTCCAGGAGTAATCTTTGGATTCACACCAGTATAGGTATTTACGCCATATTTTATGGTAAATCTTTCTGGTAACAGGCTTCCTAGCCTGTATCAGGGTATCAATAACCGACTCAGAAAAACCACGTTTTGATAAAATCAAGCGTTCAATTTCCAAGCAGTCAGCTTCAGAGAAGTTAGACTTTGATGTTTGAATGGACCCTGAATCAGAAGGTCCTGTCTTAGAGGTAGAGACCAAGGCGGACAGGATGACATGTCCACTAGATCTGCATACCAAGTCCTGCGCGGCCATGCAGGCGCTATTAGAATCACTGATGCTCTCTCCTGTTTGATCTTGGCAATCAATCGAGGAAGCAGCGGGAAGGGTGGAAACACATAAGCCATCCTGAAGTTCCAAGGTGCTGTCAAAGCATCTATCAGAACCGCTCCCGGATCCCTGGATCTGGATCCGTAGCGAGGAAGTTTGGCGTTCTGGCGAGACGCCATGAGATCTATCTCTGGTTTGCCCCAACGTCGAAGTATTTGGGCAAAGACCTCCGGATGAAGTTCCCACTCCCCCGGATGAAGAGTCTGGCGACTCAAGAAATCCGCCTCCCAGTTCTCCACTCCCGGGATGTGGATTGCTGACAGGTGGCAAGAGTGAGACTCTGCCCAGCGAATTATCTTTGATACTTCTATCATTGCTAGGGAGCTTCTTGTCCCTCCCTGATGGTTGATGTAAGCTACAGTCGTGATGTTGTCCGACTGAAACCTGATGAACCCCCGAGTCTTTAACTGGGGCCAAGCTAGAAGGTCATTGAGAACTGCTCTCAATTCCAGAATGTTTATTGGCAGGAGACTTTCCTCCTGACTCCATTGTCCCTGAGCCTTCAGAGAATTCCAGACAGCGCCCCAACCTAGAAGGCTGGCGTCTGTTGTTACAATTGTCCAGTCCGGCCTGCTGAACGGCATCCCCTTGGACAGATGTGGCCGAGAAAGCCACCATAGAAGAGAGTTTCTGGTCTCTTGATCCAGATTCAGAGTGGGGGACAAATCTGAGTAATCCCCATTCCACTGACTCAGCATGCACAATTGCAGCGGTCTGAGATGTAGGCGTGCAAAGGGTACTATGTCCATTGCTGCTACCATTAAGCCGATCACCTCCATGCATTGAGCTACTGACGGGAGTTGAATGGAATGAAGGACACGGCATGCATTTAGAAGCTTTGTTAATCTGTCTTCTGTCAGATAAATCTTCATTTCTACAGAATCTATAAGAGTCCCCAAGAATGGAACTCTTGTGAGAGGCAAGAGAGAACTCTTCTTTTCGTTCACTTTCCATCCATGCGACCTTAGAAATGCCAGAACTAACTCTGTATGAGACTTGGCAGTTTGAAAGCTTGAAGCTTGTATCAGAATGTCGTCTAGGTACGGAGCTACCGAAATTCCTCGCGGTCTCAGAACCGCTAGAAGGGCACCCAGAACCTTTGTGAAGATTCTTGGAGCCGTAGCCAATCCGAATGGAAGGGCTACAAACTGGTAATGCCTGTCTAAGAAGGCAAACCTTAGATACCGGTAATGATCTTTGTGAATCGGTATGTGAAGGTAAGCATCCTTTAAATCCACTGTGGTCATGTACTGACCCTTTTGGATCATGGGTAAGATTGTCCGAATAGTTTCCATTTTGAACGATGGAACTCTTAGGAATTTGTTTAGGATCTTTAAATCCAAGATTGGCCTGAAAGTTCCCTCTTTTTTGGGAACCACAAACAGGTTTGAGTAAAACCCTTGTCCTTGTTCCGACCGCGGAACCGGATGGATCACTCCCATTAATAATAGATCTTGTACACAGCGTAGAAACGCGTCTTTCTTTTCCAAAAACGGCCCCTCCCCCTCACACACAGCAGTGAGAGAGAAACGAAACTGTCATAATCAAAACAAGCAAACTGCCAAGTGGAAAAATAATGCCCAAATATTTATTCACTCAGTACCTCAGAAATGCAAACGATTCTACATTCCAGCAAAAACGTTTAACATGAATTAAATACCTATTAAAAGGTTTAATGTACTTTTACAGAGTAATTCCGGTGAAATACCATCCCCAGAATACTGAAGTGTAGAGTATACATACATGTCATTATAACGGTATGGCAGGATTTTCTCATCAATTCCATTCAGAAAATAAAAACTGCTACATACCTCAATGCAGATTCAACTGCCCGCTGTCCCCTGATCTGAAGCTTTTACCTCCCTCAGATGGCCGAGAAACAGCAATATGATCTTAACTACTCCGGTTAAAATCATAAGAAAAAACTCTGGTAGATTCTTCTTCAAACTCTGCCAGAGAAGTAATAACACGCTCCGGTGCTATTGTAAAATAACAAACTTTTGATTGAAGTTATAAAAACTAAGTATAATCACCATAGTCCTCTCACACCTCCTATCTAGTCTTTGGGTGCAAGAGAATGACTGGAGGTGACGTAGAGGGGAGGAGCTATATAGCAACTCTGCTGGGTGAATCCTCTTGCACTTCCTGTAGGGGAGCAGATAATATCCCAGAAGTAATGATGACCCGTGGACTGATCACACATAACAGAAGAAAACATAATTTATGCTTACCTGATAAATTTATTTCTCTTGTAGTGTAGTCAGTCCACGGGTCATCCATTACTTATGGGATATATTCTCCTTCCCAACAGGAAGTTGCAAGAGGATCACCCAAGCAGAGCTGCTATATAGCTCCACCCCTCACATGTCATATCCAGTCATTCGACCGAAACAAGACGAGAAAGGAGAAACTATAGGGTGCAGTGGTGACTGGAGTTTAAATTAAAATTTAGAACTGCCTCAAAAAAAGACAGGGCGGGCCGTGGACTGAACACACTACAAGAGAAATAAATTTATCAGGTAAGCATAAATTATGTTTTCTCTTGTTAAGTGTGTTCAGTCCACGGGTCATCCATTACTTATGGGATACCAATACCAAAGCTAAAGTACATGAATGATGGGAGGGACAAGGCAGGAACATTAAACAGAAGGAACCACTGCCTGTAGAACCTTTCTCCCAAAACCAGCCTCCGAAGAAGCAAAAGTGTCAAATTTGTAAAATTTTGAAAAGGTATGAAGTGAAGACCAAGTTGCAGCCTTGCAAATCTGTTCAACAGAGGCCTCATTCTTAAAGGCCCAGGTGGAAGCCACAGCTCTAGTGGAATGAGCTGTAATTCTTTCAGGGGGCTGCTGTCCAGCAGTCTCATAGGCTAAACGTATTATGCTACGAAGCCAAAAAGAGAGAGAGGTGGCCGAAGCCTTTTGACCTCTCCTCTGTCCAGAATAAACGACAAACAGAGAAGAAGTTTGCAGAAAATCCTTAGTTGCCTGTAAGTAGAACTTCAGGGCACGGACTACGTCCAGATTATGCAAAAGACGTTCCTTCTTTGAAGAAGGGTTAGGACATAATGACGGAACAACAATCTCCTGATTGATATTCCTATTAGAAACAACCTTAGGTAAAAATCCAGGTTTAGTACGCAAAACTACCTTGTCTGAATGAAAAATCAGATAAGGAGAATCGCAATGTAAGGCAGATAACTCAGAGACTCTTCGAGCCGAGGAAATAGCCATCAAAAACAGAACTTTCCAAGATAAAAGCTTAATATCAATGGAATGAAGGGGTTCAAACGGAACACCCTGAAGAACTTTAAGAACCAAGTTTAAGCTCCACGGAGGAGCAACAGTTTTAAACACAGACTTAATCCTAGCCAAAGCCTGACAAAAAGCCTGAACGTCTGGATTCTCTGCCAGACGTTTGTGTAAAAGAATAGACAGAGCAGAAATCTGTCCCTTTAACGAACTAGCGGATAAACCCTTTTCTAAACCCTCTTGTAGAAAAGACAATATCCTAGGAATCCTAACCTTACTCCATGAGTAACTCTTGGATTCACACCAATGTAAATATTTACGCCATATCTTATGGTAAATTTTTCTGGTAACCGGTTTCCGAGCCTGTATCAATGTATCAATAACCGACTCCGAGAAACCACGCTTTGAGAGAATCAAGCGTTCAATCTCCATGCAGTCAGCCTCAGAGAAATTAGGCTTGGATGGTTGAAAGGACCCTGAAGTAGAAGGTCCTGCCTCAGAGGCAGAGACCATGGTGGACAGGACAACATGTCCACTAGGTCTGCATACCAGGTCCTGCGTGGCCACGCAGGCGCTATCAGAATCACCGATGCTCTCTCCTGTTTGATCCTGGCAATCAGACGAGGCAGCAACGGAAACGGTGGGAACACATAAGCCATGTTGAAAATCCAAGGGGCTGCTAGTGCATCTACCAGCACCGCTCCCGGGTCCCTGGACCTGGATCCGTAACAAGGAAGCTTGGCGTTCTGGCGAGAAGCCATGAGATCCAGTTCCGGTTCGCCCCAACGAAGAATCAGTTGAGCAAATACCTCCGGGTGAAGTTCCTACTCCCCCGGGTGAAAGGTCTGGCGGCTTAGAAAGTCCGCCTCCCAGTTCTCCACGCCTGGGATGTAGATCGCTGACAGATGGCAAGAGTGAGACTCTGCCCAGCGAATTATCTTTGAGACTTCTAACATCACTAGGGAACTCCTGGTTCCCCCTTGATGATTGATGTAAGCCACAGTCGTGATGTTGTCCGACTGAAATCTGATGAACCTCAGTGTTGCTAACTGAGGCCAAGCTAGAAGAGCATTGAATATCGCTCTTAATTCCAGAATGTTTATTGGAAGGAGTTTCTCCTCCTGAGTCCATGATCCCTGAGCCTTCAGGGAATTCCAGACTGCGCCCCAGCCTAGAAGGCTGGCATCTGTTGTTACAATCGTCCAATCTGGTCTGCGAAAAGTCATTCCCTTGGACAGATGAATACGAGACAACCACCAGAGAAGAGAATCTCTGGTCTCCTGGTCCAGATTTAGTAAAGGGGACAGATCTGAGTAATCCCCATTCCACTGACTCAGCATGCATAATTGCAGCGGTCTGAGATGCAGGCGCGCAAATGGCACTATGTCCATTGCCGCGACCATTAAGCCGATTACTTCCATGCACTGAGCTACTGATGGGCTTGGAATGGAATGAAGGACACGGCAAGCATTTAGGATCTTTGATAACCTGGACTCCGTCAGGTAAATCTTCATCTCTACAGAAAGGGAACCCTTGTGAGTGGTAACAGAGAACTCTTTTCCATGTTCACTTTCCACCCATGCGACCTCAGAAATGCTAGAACTATCTCTGTATGAGACTTTGCATTTTGAAAACTTGACGCTTGTATCAGAATGTCGTCTAAGTACGGAGCCACCGCTATGCCTCGCGGTCTTAGTACCGCCAGAAGCGAGCCCAGAACCTTTGTAAAAATTCTCGGGGCCGTAGATAACCCGAAGGGAAGAGCTACAAACTGGTAATGCCTGTCTAGAAAGGCAAACCTTAGGTACCGATAATGATCTTTGTGAATCGGTATGTGAAGGTAGACATCCTTTAAGTCCACTGTGGTCATATACTGACCCTCTTGGATCATGGGTAGGATGGTTCGAATAGTCTCCATTTTGAATGATGGAACTCTTAGGAATTTGTTTAAGATCTTTAGGTCCAAGATTGGTCTGAAGGTTCCCTCTTTCTTGGGAACCACAAACAGATTTGAGTAAAATCCTTGCCCTTGTTCCGTCCGCGGAACTGGGTGGATCACCCCCATTACTAGGAGGTCTTGTACACAGTAAAGAAAAGCCTCTTTCTTTATTTGGTTTGCTGATAACCTTGAAAGATGAAATCTCCCTTGTGGAGGAGAAGCTTTGAAGTCCAGAAGGTATCCCTGAGATATAATCTCCAACGCCCAGGGATCCTGGACATCTCTTGCCCAAGCCTGGGCAAAGAGAGAAAGTCTGCCCCCCACTAGATCCGTTTCCGGATAGGGGGCCCTCTCTTCATGCTGTCTTAGAGGCAGAAGTAGGCTTTCTGGCCTGCTTCCCCTTGTTCCAGGACTGGTTGCTTTTCCAACCCTGTCTGTAACGAGCAGCAGTTCCTTCCTGTTTTGGAGCGGAGGAAGTTGATGCTGCTCCTGCCTTGAAATTACGAAAAGCACGAAAACTAGACTGTTTGGCCTTTGATTTGGCCCTGTCCTGAGGAAGGGTATGACCCTTACCTCCAGTAATGTCAGCAATAATCTCCTTCAAGCCGGGCCCGAATAAGGTTTGCCCTTTGAAAGGAATATTAAGCAATTTAGATTTAGAGGTTACATCTGCTGACCAGGATTTAAGCCATAGCGCTCTGAACGCCTGAATGGCGAATCCGGAGTTCTTAGCCGTTAGTTTGGTTAAATGCACAACGGCATCCGAAACAAATGCATTAGCTAGCTTAAGGGCTTTAAGCTTGTTCAAAGTCTCATCCAATGGTGCTGTGCGAATAGCCTCTTCCAGAGACTCAAACCAGAAAGCCGCTGCAGCAGTGACGGGCGCAATGCATGCAAGGGGCTGTAATATAAAACCTTGTTGAACAAACATTTTCTTAAGGTAACCTTCTAATTTTTTATCCATTGGATCTGAGAAAGCACAACTATCCTCCACCGGAATAGTGGTACGCTTGGCTAAAGTAGAAACTGCTCCCTCCACCTTAGGGACCGTCTGCCATAAGTCTCGTGTGGTGGCGTCTATTCGGAACATTTTTCTAAATATCGGAGGAGGGGAAAAAGACACACCGGTACCGCATAGTATTTATCCAGCCTACATAATTTCTCTGGGATTGCAACCGTGTCGCAATCATTCAGAGCCGCTAACACCTCCCCTAGTAATACACAGAGGTTCTCAAGCTTAAATTTAAAATTTTAAATGTCTGAATCCGGTCTCCCTGGATCAGATCCGTCACCCACAGAATGAAGCTCTCCGTCCTCATGTTCTGCAAATTGTGACGCAGTGTCAGACATGGCCCTCATATCATCAGCGTGCTCTGTCCTTAACCCAGAGCTATCGCGCTTGCCTCTTAACTCAGGCAAATTAGATAATACTTCTTTCATAACATTAGCCATATCTTGTAAAGTGATTTGTAAGTGCCTTGATGTGCTTGGCGCCACAATCTCACGCACCTCCTGAGCGGGAGGCAAAGGTACTAACACGTGAGGAGAGTTAGGCGGCATAACTTCCCCCTCGTTGTCTGGTGATAATTTCTTTACCGGTAAAGACAGACTTTTTATTTAAAGTAACATCAATACAATTGGTACACATATTTCTATTGGGCTCCACATTGGCCTTTAAACATAATGAGCAAGCAGATTCATCTGTGTCAGACATGTTTAAACAGACTAACAATGAAGCTATCAAGCTTGGAAATTTCTTTCAATAAGTTTACAAGCAATATAAAAAACGCTGCAGCGCTTTTAAAAACACAAAAAAACTGTCACAGTTGAAATAACAACGAACTAATACGGTTATAGCAACCAATTTTAAACAGTAAATGTATGAAATTAGCAGAGGATTGCACCCATTAGCAAAAGGATGATTAACCCCTCAATACCCAAAACGGATAATCAATTTAAGATTTAACGCTTTTCTCACAGTCAAACACACTGTCACAGATCTGCTGTGACTGATTACCTCCCTCAAAAATGAATTTTGAAGACCCCTGAGCTCTCTGGAGACGTCCTGGATCAAAGAGGAAGAAGCAGGAAGACTGTGCTAGAATTTTAACTGCGCAACAAGGCGCTAAAAAAACGTCCCTCCCACTCATATCACAACAGTGGGAGACCTGATATAACGGTGTCTATGCAATACGTTAGCCATATGGAAAAAAATCATGCCCAAAAAGATTTATCACCAAAGTACCTCACAAAACGAATAACATGCCAGTAAACGTTTTAAAAAACAACTTTCCAGTGTTATGCAAAGTTATCCCTAAGCCTGCTACCAGTCGCTTCTACTGCAGTTAAGGCTCATACATTTATTTCAGTACTAACAGTATTTAAAGTTAAATTCTAGTCCCTAGAAAATAACTCAACTGCGCATACATTTATCAGCCTGATACCAGTCGCTACTACTGCATTAAAGGCTTTACTTACGTCATATGGGTAACAGCAGTGTTTTCATAGTCCATTCCATTCCTAGAAAATATTTTACTGCACATACCGCATTTGCGGGGGACCCCGCATGCTATTCCCTTCTCTGAAAGTACCCCACTCCTCAGAATGTGCGAGAACAGCCAGTGGATCTTAGTTACGTCTGCTAAGATCATAGAAAAAACGCAGGCAGATTCTTCTTCTAAATACTGCCTGAGAGAACAAACAGCACACTCCGGTGCTATTTTAAAATAATAAACTTTTGATTTTAGAATGTTACTCCTGTCTCCTCTCACAACCTCCTTTGTTGAGACTTGCAAGAGAATGACTGGATATGACATGTGAGGGGTGGAGCTATATAGCAGCTCTGCTTGGGTGATCCTCTTGCAACTTCCTGTTGGGAAGGAGAATATATCCCATAAGTAATGGATGACCCGTGGACTGAACACACTTAACAAGAGAAAACCTTTCTGCCTTAAAACTATGCTTTTAATCTCCAAGCCATCAAGTTTAGAGATTTTAGATCCTGATGAAAAAATAGACCCTGAAACAGAAGGTTGTGAAGCAGAGGAAGAGGCCACAGATTACAACTGGCCATCTGTACCAGATCGGCAAACCAAGTCCTGCAAGCCCAGACTGGAGCAATCAGAATTACTGATGAGACCTATTGCTTGATCCTGGCTATTACCATTGGCAACAGAACAAGAGGATGAAAATTGTAAGCTAGAAGAAACAACCAAGTAGCTACTAGAGCCTCCATAAAGTCCGTCTGAGGTTCCCTGGACCTCGCAAAAAGTATTTAGGGAGCTGGTCATTCAAACAAGAAGCCATCAGATCTACTTCCAGAAGACCCCACAGGTTTACAATTTGACTGATGACTTCCAGATGAACAGCCCATTCCCTTGGATGAAGAGAAAGACAACTGAGAAAGTCTGCTTCCCAATTGCTCACCCCTGGAAGATGAACTGCAGAAATTATACAGGAATTTCTTTCTGGCCAAGTCAGAATTTGGAAACCTCTCACTGTTAGAGGACTGCAAGTTCCGATGATTAATATAAGCCACTGCTGTTACATTGTCTGACTGGAAATGCAGATAAATGATTGATCCACCAGGAAAAGAATTGTCTTGTTTTAGCATCCAAAATAATCTTTTGAGACAATTGAGCATAATCCCTGCTCCTCTGACTAAGTATACAAGCTGCAGAGGCCTCATGTGAAACCGAGCAAACAGAACAGCATCCAAGGCTGCTATCATGAGGCCTAAGACTTCCATACAAAGAGCTACAGAGGGAGAGAAGGAACTAACTGAAGATTTACACAAGCTGAGTGTAACATCATCCTTCTCTGTTCTGTAAAAGACAGAGTGAAAGAGACTGAGTCGATTATTTCACCCAGAAAAGTAATCCTGGACTGAGGGACAGAGAACTTTTTGGAAAGTTTATTATTTTCCAACCATAATTTTGAAGAAACAACAAAAAGTTTGTTGGTATGAGATACTGCTAAATGTAAAGATGGAACCTTTGTAAATATTCTGGGAGCAGTAACCAGACCAAAAACGGAAGAGCAACAAAATGTTTGTCTAGAAATGAAAACCTTAGGAATTGATGATGATCCCAATCAATAGGGATATTAATGTAAGCATCCTTCAGATCTAAAGAGCTCATGAATTGTCCCTGTTGTGCAAGAGGAAGAATAGTTTGAATTGTTTCCATTTTAAAAGAAGGAACCCTGAGAAACTTGTACAGGTCTGAAAGTTCTTTCCTTCTTGGGAACAATAAAGAGGTTTGAATAGAAACCCTGACCCTGTTCCCATTCCAGAACTGGAACTATTGCACATATAGTCTTCAGATTTGAAAATCCACTGAAAAAAAAGGTTATTGCCTTTACAGGATTCCTTGGAACATGAGACAGAAGAAACCTTCCCCTGGGATGCCTTGAAGTCAAACCTATTATGTATCATTGGGAAATAATGCTCAGAACTCAAAAATCTTTAACAGAATGAAATCTAGCCCCCAGAAAAAGGTGAAATCTGCCGCCTACCAGAAGATCTGGATTAGGGGTCGCACCTTCATGCAGACCTGGTAGTAGAAACAGTTTTTTTTAACTGTTTAGATCTTTTCTAATTAGAGTTTGGCTTTCACGAGAACTGGAAGAACCTTGCTTCTGTAAAGAGATGGAGAACTTCTAGTTCTTAGATTGACAAAAAAGGAACAAAAATGGCTAGAAGCCCTGGATTTAGACTTCTTATCCTGAGGGAGAAACCTTACACCCAAATAAAGCAGCTCTTTGGAGTCATGAAATCTTACCAGACACTGTAGAAACAGCTGCTACAGATCCTGTACTGATTCTCGACATCTAGCCAGAGGCTGAGAGCAACATAGAACACACACACAGCTGTGGGGGTGCACATCAAAACTGTCCGAGTCAGGGGTGGCGAAGCCAGCTAAGGAAGAGAGAGGACGCAACTTAGCAGAGCTCCTGCATATTATACCATTTAAGTTAGTTTTTGTAAGCAGCAAAACACTATATTATCTCACAGCATTATGAACAGATCTAAGCTGTATAAGATTTCTCCTGATTACGGTCCTCCTTCTGTTCTTCTAACGCAGGATTGATTGCTACAGAGAGGATAGGTTGGAAAAGGAGAACGGCAAGTTACTATCCTGCACTCAGGTTGTTACCAACTTCCACTAACCTAAAAAAACAAACAAAAAGAAAAACACTGACTGAGCCAGCCGTAAACAAAAAAATAAATAAAATAAAAATGGCAGCATTGCAATGCACCTTAAGGAATTGTTAAAAACGAAAACTTCCTGTAAAAAGTAAAATCAGAGACGGCCTGTCAATGCCATTAAGCTTTTCATGCCTATTATGGACACTTAACCATAGGGGATGATTAAGTGCCTGTGATAGGCATGACACACGTTAGGGTGTTTACAGGCTCTCTCTGATTTTACTTATTTTCAATAAAAGTTCATTTCTAACAATTCCTTAAGGTGCATTGTAGTGCTGCCATTTTTCACTTTTAATGAAATCTTAACCCTCACCAGAGGCTTAAGCAAACTTCAGGAGTGTTAAATATCCATTTGGTATTGGATGAACGCTAACTTGATGACAGGCCGAACATCAGGCACGCACAGAGACTAAGTGTGCGAAAAACGAACATGACACAAAACTACTGGTGAGTGCATGACGAGCATAAAGAATAAGAGGGTGAAAAATCTGATATACGCAAATGGTGGCGCACCTCCAATGTGATAACCAGAAAAACTAGAGTACCTACTAATAGCCTACAGAGATGCCAACAAAACAACCCCCACACTTACCTGAAAGGCACCCATACTACTGGACTTACCATATGCCGCAGGACACCTGTGGCAGGCCTGTGACTAACTCCCATATGGTTCTCTTGTGCCACTATCCATACTTCAAAGACATCCCTCTGTCCAAACAGTATTAGTAGTAGGGGAAAACTAGGCATCCTGCAAAGGCAAAGACAAGACTAGTTTCCAGTAAGGTGGAAGAAGTTTTAAGAGCTCTTGGAGTTTGGGGATTTTTGCCTCCTATATATTTTATAGTGAACACAAATACTTTAATGTAAATTTAAACTATACTCCATATAAAAAGGATAGTAATAAAACAAGGCCTACTGTCAAATTTTATTACATCCCAGAGTTATGCGGAGTGGTTAAATGTTGAATAACCGCCTACGTCTTCAGCTTGTCTGTGCTTATGTATATTTCTAAACATTAGATCAGAGAAATGTTCTATACATTACTTTAATCGTGATTTTACATCCCTTACAGCTCTGTGCTGGAAATATTTAGTTGTACTTATTACCAATCACATAACATATTTTTCAATAAACTAATTCTGTGTTTAGAGGACGGAAACCTTTCAATAGCTTTAAAAGTATTAGACATGATACTTCATAAATAGTACACCTATCTGTGTTTTTTTTGTTTTGTTCAACTTTGTTTATTTTTTTTTATTTTTTTATTTAAACATTTTGTCAAGCAGTCAAAATAGAGCACATGGAATGAGGAATAGAAAGGAGCATTTCCCAATCCCCTCCCCCAGCCTGTTCCAAAAACTTACTAATTTTAGGCACCTTTCAAAACCTTGCAACGTCATCTTCCAAACTGTAACACAAACAAAAATGCAGTTTGTATAAGGAAACAGCACTTTTTTTTTTACGCCTGTTGTACAAATTGATACAGGACTAATTAAAAGTGGAGTGGAGTATAAATAGAATTAAAGGCTTTCCGCAGAGAGCGGTATGTTCCTGCAAGCAAGTCCCTATGGTACTGACACTCACACGTAAACAAATGGTTGTAGGAAAGTATCATTATGCACTTATTTCTGGTATTTCCAGTATATTGCTTGACAGTCTATGGGTGAACTAAATATACTAGAGTTTCAAGAGATGAGGTCCAGAAGACGATCTTTGTATAGCTCAGTTCCTTCAGCGGAGTTCTCCAGTCATTATCGTCTCATAATGTTCAAGCCGCAGTGAAAAGAAATACGTTCACAATATTCTTTAAATAATCAGAAAAAACATCAGTGGAAAGAAAGTCTGCTACTGTTAAAGTTAAGATATGTGGAATATTTTTAGTTAAGGTTTTAGCATGTGTTCCATATGATACATTTTATAAATCAATTTGTTTAATAAACAGAAGGGAAAAAAAGGAATTTAAAATTCTATGATTGAAAAAAAAGGCATTTTTTAAAATTACTATATATGTTTTCTAATTTTATTCAACAACCAAAATGAATTGCACATTGCAACTAATTTGCTTATTTCAAAGAACAAAACGGTCATTATGCAAACTGAAGAGATACAAAAAAGCTTTTTGCATTTATATCATTTAAAAAAAAACACACAAAAAAAACTATTGTATTGTATAAATAATAAAAGATATGAAACCAAACCATTTTCTTTAATCGTTCAATTTAAAAAACAAACTTTGTTTTCTTGGTATACTTTGTTAAATAGCAGGTAGTTAGGCTCAGGAGCAAGCATATGTCTTATGTATAACATTGTTAAAAAAAACTATTCTTTCACAACTACTGCCATATAGTAGATTTGCATTAGTAGTTACTATATAGTGTTTGCCATATATAGTGCCCAAAACGTGCATGCTACCTATCTGGTTATGCAATTTTTTTTTTGTTTTTTTACAAAGACCATGAGAACTAAGCTAATTAGATAATAGAACTATATTGGAAACTTTTTTAAATGGTATGTCTGAATCATAAAAGATTTGGGGTTTCATGTCCCTATAAAGAAAAAAAAATCATAATTTGAATTATTTTTTTGCTCGTTAGTTTGTGTCCCACAGAACATCATCTGCTGTGTAACAGAATCTAGTGCCAGCTGCAATGCCAGCAAGAGAGATGGAAGTCTGTATGCATTTATTTAGAATTCTAAGCCCCCACTGACACAGTATGTATGCACATATGCTGCAATGATATTACCATAAGTGCACGTAGACTTTGCCCTAGATTCACAGATGCTGAGGGGACTGTCTTTGAAGGTGCAATCCTGTTCTGAATGAATTGAGCATACACCTATTACAGTGAGCTTTATTTGTTCTGTAATATTTTGAAAAGGTACCATTCACAGTGGAGCTTTTTCTATGCACCAAGAGGTGAAAGGTTACAAGCCAAATGCTGTTTAATTATAGCGAAGAGTCACTTGCTGATGTGATGAAGGGCTGGTACAAATTCATTTCTTTGAATTTTGCAATTCTTGAGCTTACATGTTGCCGTAACCATGCGATATTAGTTTCACATTTTTTTTTCTCAATCAAGTTGAGCATGCTTAGGAGATATTTAGAATTATGGTTCCATGTCTTAGATTAGACAAAAAATATATATATATTTTTAGTTAATCTTTTATATGTTGATCCCTTAAAGGGTTAAAGGGACAAAATAGTCCAAATTTTAAATGTGCAAGAGTGGATTTTGAACAGAATATTTTTTTGCAAAATACTTTTATTGGTAAAAATGACTTTTTCCGCGGCATATGCACAGGCTGTGTTCCAGCATACACCTGCTCAGAATTGGCAGTGGCTTGTACGATGCAGATTAAGACATTGCTTTTTCAGAAAGCAAGTGCTAGCATGAATCATGCCAGCAGTGTTTAAATGAGAGTGCACAGAGCATGCGCAGCAAATGTACATGCCAATCACACACAGCTTTTACTAAAAGCATTTGTTCTTATACATTTAAACTGGAAATGCACATTTCAGTTCTGACGATTCTGTCCATTTAACAAATCTTTTGTAAGAAGAGCCTAGTTACTCACTGACCATTATTATAAAATGTGATACAAACAGCACGATCTACACTAAATTTCCATCCAAAATATTTACATGCTAACTGCATCAATTTTGCTGTCTGTGCTGCCAAAGCAAATTTGAAACAAGGTCAGACATCCCAACCTGCAAAAACTCATTTCAGGGAGGTGGCATCACCCGCTACTGCGCCGCCACCCCCCCTTCCAGTTATATATTGGACACCTTGAAACCCTAAATAAGATAGAGACTTATCATTAAAGTAGCTTCCCACTTAAGTCACTTTAAAAAAGTAGCTTTATTGCACAACCACATACAACAAACCTATTTTCCAGTGATCGTACGCTTGTTGAATGCTTAAATATTTTAGAATACGAAGTTTAATTAAAACTAAAAGCAGTGGGGGCTTTTTTGGTTACTGATGCCTGCTTTAAGGGTTCTATAATGTCCCAGCAATTAAAGGCATTCCTTAAAGAAACACTTTTCCGGATTTAGGCCACATTGGATCATGGTGCTTGGAGTTTCAGGGAGATTGCACTCCATTTGCTGGCATCAGGGAGCCGCTATTACAATCAGGGAGACTCCCTGAACTTCAGGGAGAGTTGGGATGTCTGCAAGGTGCAAATGCAAAATGATTTAAATGGACATTTCCATGTACTGAAATAACTGTCCATACTGCAAACTTACAACCTACAATAAAAGGAAAGCAAGTGATATCTGCTGTTATGTGTACCTAGGCTTGCACAATGTGCTACATAAAAAAACATTCCATTGCTTGAATTCATGTTAAACATGCTTGAGAATCATATTTGAAAATGCATGCAAGCTTCCAGTGTTACCATTATTGTGATATTTTTCTCTGTGTCATTAAAGGACCATTAAATGCAGTAGAACTAAATAAACAGATGGATAATAACAAAGACAATGCAATAACGATTTTTTTTCTGACACATTTCAAAGTTTCTCAAGCCCATCAACTTCAACCTTTCACACATTCCTGTTACTACTGATGATTCAAAATATGGTGGTGGGGAGGGACAAATTGAAGTGATTGTCTACTGTAGCTCAAAAATAAAAAAATAAAATCAGAATTCCCAATGGATCAAAAAGCTACCATATGTTAATATAACCTGCTGCATCCCTGCATATCCTGCTTTGCCAAGGTTATACATAGCCTTATTGTTTTTACTGTAAATAACCACTTACACTGTTCTAGGTGAAATCCCAACTGTGCTGCTGTAGAATAACTTTACATATCAGCTATTCATCAAGTCTCAACTTCTTGTTCTTTGTACATTCCTACTGATCAAGACAGTGTCCCTTTAAAGGGACAATCTACTCCAAAAATGTTGTTTAAAAAGATAGATAATCCCTTTATTACCCATTCCCCAGTTTTGCACAGCCAACATAGTTATATTAATACACTTTTAACCTCTGTGATTAGCTTGTATCTAAGCCTCTTTTTACACCCCCCTGATCACATGACTATTATCTTGCATTTTATCCAATTAGTGCAGTATCATCCACAACCCATAGGAGAGAACACAACGTTATCTATATGGCACACATGAATTAGCAGTCTCTTGTGAAAAGCAAATAAAAAAAGCATGTGATAAGAGGCTGTCTGTAGTGACTTAGAAACAGGCAGACATTTAGAGGTTTTAAGGGATAGGAAACCCCAACATTTTCTTTCATGATTTGGATAGAACATACAATTTTAAACAACTTTCCAATTTACTTCTATAATCAAATTTGCTTCATTATCTTGTTATCCTTTACTAAAAGAGCAGCAATTCACTACTGGCAGCTAGCTGATAGTTAGCCAATCACAATAGACAAACATGTGTAGGCACAATCAGCAGCTAGCTCCCACTAGTGTAGGATATGTGCATATTCCTTTTCAACAAGAGATACCGAGAGAAAGAAGCACATTTGGAAAAACAAGTGAATTTAAAAGTGTCTTAAAATGACATGCTCTATCTTAATCATGTACGTTTAGTTTGGACTTTCATATTCCTTTAAATGTTATAAAGTATATTAACATAGCAATATTGGTTGTGCAAAACTGGGGAATGGGTAGTAAAGGCGTTATCTATCTAAAGAATAACTATTTTGGTGTTGACTGTCCCTTTAAAGTTTTGCAAGTAACTTTTTTAATCTGTGCCATTACTTCATGTTGTCTGTACAATCATGAAAGCATCATACATTATTTTTTAAAGGGACAGTCTAGGCCAAAATAAACTTTCATGATTCAGATAGAGCATGTCATTTCAAACAATTTTCCAATTTAGTTTTATCACCAATTTTGCTTTGTTCTCTTGGTATTCTTAGTTGAAAGCTTAACCTAGGAGGTCATATGCTAATTTCTTAGACCTTGAAGGCCACCTCTTTTCAGAATGCATTTTAACAGTTTTTCACCACTAGAGGGTGTTAGTTCACGTGTTTCATATAGATAACACTGTGCTCATGCACGTGAAGTTATCTGGGAGCAGGCACTGATTGGCTAAACTGCAAGTCTGTCAAAAGAACTGAAATAAAGGGGCAGTTTGCAGAGGCTTAGATACAAGATAATCACAGAGGTTAAAAGTATATTATTATAACTGTGTTGGTTATGCAAAACTGGGGAATGGGTAATAAAGGGATTATCTATCTTTTAAAACAATAAAAATTCTGGTGTAGACTGTCCCTTTAAACAACTCTCCAATTTACTTCTATTAGAACATTTGTTTTGTTGTCTTTATATCCTTTATTGAAAGGCATACCTAAGTAGGCTCAGGAAGAGTGATGCACTATTGGGAGCTTGCTGGTAATTGGGTGCTGCACACATATGCCTCAACCGATATGTTCAGCTAGCTCTCAGTAATGCATTGCTGTTCCCGAGCCTATACCTAGGTTTTCTCTTCAACAAAGTTTATCAAGAGAAAAAAGCAAATTTGATAATAAAAGTTAAATTTGACAGGAGTTTAAACTTTGCACTGTCTAAATCTTGAAAGTTTAGTTTTGAGTCTACGGTCATTTAAAGTGATGGTAAACTATGCCTACCTTGAACGATCGTTATTCAATTCATGATTTTTAAAAAATCGCTATATTAATCAACTTATTTATTGTTGAAACTCATATTTTATTATTTTTATCCTCCTCCCGTACAACATGGTTTTTTTTACAACCACTGACAGCTCAGGCCAGTCGGCGATACTCAACATGCCCTAACTCTTCTATCGCTGCTTAAGAGTGCGCTAGCTTGGAATTGTGCGCATGCTCAACATTTCTTTACGGAGACTGTAAACATTGTACTGAGGAACATCGGCTGAAATATTGTATCAGGCAATTTTTTTTTTCTTTCTGATGGTGCAGATGACTGTAAACGCTTATTTTAAAATGATTTATTGCTTAAAAGATTTTGCGGCAGCTGGTGATTTTTTTTAAGATACATTATAAAGATATCTCTACATTTTATTATTCTAAATAAATGTAATGCATTCGCAGAGCAAGGCAAGAAGACTGACATGCCAATGCTGTGACACAGGAGGGGTGGTTTTACTCTATCGCCGGGATGAAGATTCTACACAGAAGTAATGGCAGGGAAGGAGCGGTAACGCTCTGAAAGTAAACTATTAATTATATTTAGGATTAACCATTATAAATAAATATATTGGCGAAATAGGTTATAATTACTCTAAGATTAATATTTAAATATTTATATAATAAAAATTTACCATCACTTTAAATAGAGAAGGGGCAATTTTTTCCCAGCTGTTCAGCATTCACAGCAAAAATTAAAAAAGGGACATTAAACACTGACGGCTAGATTACGAGTTGTGTGTTAGGGTTAAAAAGCAGCGTTGAGAGGTCCCAACGCTGCTTTTTAACGCCCACTGGTATTACGAGTTTTCAAATGACAGGCTCACCGCTCACTTTTTTGGCCAGACTCGGATATACCGCAAATCCACTTACGTCAATTGCCTATCCTATATTTTCAATGGGACTTGCATAACGCCGGTATTACGAGTCTGACTAAAAGTGAGCGGTACAGCCTCTCCTGTCAAGACTGGTACCGCATTTTAAAGTCAGTAGTTAAGAGTTTTACACTACAAAGCTGTAGCATAAAACTCTTAACTAAAGTGCTAAAAAGTACACTAACACCCATAAACTACCTATTAACCCCTAAACCGAGCCCCCCCCCCCATCGCAAACACTAAAATAAAATCTTTAACCCCTAATCTGCCGAACCAGACATTGCCGCCACTATAATAAATATATTAACCACTAAACCGCTGCACTCCCGCATCGCAAACACTATTTAAATATTATTAACCCCTAATCTGTCGGCCCTAACATCGCAGACACCTACCTACATTTATTAACCCCTAATCTGCCGACCCAAACGTCGCTGCCACTATATTAAATGTATTAACCCCTAAATCTAACCCCCCTAACTTAAATATAATTTAAATAAATCTAAATAAAATTATTCCTATTTAAAACTAAATACTTACCAATAAAATAAACCTTAAGCTAGCTACAATATAACTAATAGTTACATTGTAGCTATCTTAGGGTTTATTTTTATTTTACAGACAACTTTGTATTTATTTTAACTAGGTACAATAGTTACTAAATAGTTATGACCTATTTAATAACTACCTAGTTAAAATAACGACACATTTACCTGTAAAATAAAACCTAACCTAAGTTACAATTACACCTAACACTACACTATAATTAAATTAATTCCCTAAATTAAATACAATTAATTACAATTTAAAAAAAAATATCTTAAGTACGAAACCCCCCCACTAAATTACAGAAAATAATAAAATTACAAGATTTTTAAACTAATTACACCTACTCTAATCCCCTAACAAAATAAAAAAAGCCCCCCAAAATAAAAAAGCCCTACCCTACACTAAATTACAAATAGCCCTTAAAAGGGCTTTTTGCGGGGCATTGCCCCAAAGTAATCAGCTCTTTTACCTGTAAAAAAAAAGTACAATTCCCCCCCAACATTAAAACCCACCACCCACACAACCAACCCTACTCTAAAACCCACCCAATCCCCCCTTAAAAAAACCTAACACTAACCCCTTGAAGATCACCCTACCGTGAGACGTCTTCACCCAACCGGGCAGAAGTGGTCCTCCAGACGGGCAGAAGTTTTCATCCTAGCCGGGCAGAAGAGGTCCTCCATACGGGCAGAAGTCTTCATCCAGACGGCATCTTCTATCTTCATCCATCCAGTGCGGAGCAGGGCCATCTTCAAGACATCCGATGCGGAGCATCCTCTTCTTTCTTCTTCCGACGACTGAATGAAGGTTCCTTTAAATGACGTCATCCAAGATGGCGTCCCTTCAATTCCGATTGGAATTGGAATTAAGGTAGAAAAAATCCTATTGGCTGATCCAATCAGCCAATAGGATTGAGCTGGCATTCTATTGGCTGCTCCAATCAGCCAATAGAATGCGAGCTCAATCCTATTGGCTGATTGCATCAGCCAATAGGATTTTTTCTACCTTAATTCCGATTGGATGATAGAATTCTATCAGCCAATCGGAATTGAAGGGACGCCATCTTGGATGACGTCATATAAAGGAACCTTCATTCAGTTGTCGGACGAAGAAAGAAGAGGATGCTCCACGTCGGATGTCTTGAAGATGGACTCGCTCCGCGCCGGATGGATGAAGATAGAAGATGCCGTCTGGATGAAGACTTCTGCATGTCTGGAGGACCACTTCTGCCCGGTTGGGTGAAGACGTCTCACGGTAGGGTGATCTTCAAGGGGTTAGTGTTAGGTTTTTTTAAGGGGGAATTGGGTGGGTTTTAGAGTAGGGTTGGTTGTGTGGGTGGTGGGTTTTAATGTTGGGGGGGTATTTGTACTTTTTTTTTACAGGTAAAAGAGCTGATTACTTTGGGGCAATGCCACGCAAAAGGCCCTTTTAAGGGCTATTTGTAATTTAGTGTAGGGCAGGGTTTTTTTTTTATTTTGGGGGACTTTTTTATTTTGTTAGGGGGATTAGAGTAGGTGTAAATAGTTTAAAAATCTTTTAATTATTTTATTATTTTCTGTAATTTAGTGTTTGCTTGTTTATTGTACTTTAGATAATTTTATTTAATTGTAATTAATTGTATTTAGTTTAGGTAATTTATTCAATTATAGTGTAGTGTAACTGGGAAGTTATTAAATAGTACTATTGTACCTAGTTAAAATAAATACAAAGTTGCCTGTAAAATAAAAATAAACCCTAAGATAGCTACAATGTAACTATTAGTTATATTGTAGCTATCTTAGGGTTTATTTTATAGGTAAGTATTTAGTTTTAAATAGGAATAATTTAGTGAATTGTATTAATTTTATTTAGATTTATTTAAATTAAATTTAAGTTAGGGGGGGTTAGGGTTAGACTTAGATTTAGGGGTTAATAACTTTATTATAGTGGTGGCGACGTTGGGGTTGGCAGATTAGGGGTTAATAAATGTAGTTAGGTTGCGGCGACATTGGGGGCGGCAGATTAGGGGTTAATAAATATAATGTAGGGCTCGGCGATGTTGGGGGCAGCAGATTAGGGGTTCATAAGTATAATGTAGGTGGTGGCGGTGTCTGGAGCGACAGATTAGGGGTTAATAATATAATGCAGGTGTCGGCGATGTCGGGGGCGGCATATTAGGGGTTAATAAGTAAGATTAGGGGTGTTTAAAATCTGGGTTCATGTTAGGGTGTTAGGTGTAGACATAAAAAGTATTTCCCCATAGGAATCAATGGGGCTGCGTTAGAAGCTGATCGCTGCTTTTTTGCAGGTGTTAGGTTTTTTTTTTTTTGCCGGCTCTCCCCCATTGACTCCTATGGGGAAATCGTGCACGAGCACGTTTTAGCAGCTCACCGATACCGTAAGCAGTGCTGGTATTGAGGTGAGATGTGGAGCTAAATTTTGCTCTTCGCTCACTTTTTTGCAGTTAACGCCGGGTTTCTAAAAACCCGTAATACCAGCGCTGTCTGCAAGTGAGCGGTGAGCTTAAAATGCTCGTTAGCACCCCACCCCTGTTAACGCAAAACTCGTAATCTAGGTGTGAGATTATTTATAAAATGTTTAGTTATGCATAAGGAAACAATTTTGCAATATATTTTCATTATATATTTTGTGCCCTTTTTATGCAGTTTAGCTCTGAAAATTGAACAATTTCTAATTCTCAGAACCTGGATGCACCCTGCGGACTTCTCATTGCTAACCCTGCTACATAGCTGTCCTTAATTGGATTTAACTGATAACAACTGCAAAACAATTTACTTTATACTAACTTTATGACCGTTAATAGCCTTGTTGGCCCAGATTGACTCCTCCAAATAAGGCAAATGGTGGGTGGAGTTTAGCTATTGAAAAATAATTGCAGTAGGGCTGAAACAACTAATCAATAAAATCGATAATCTCTAATGAAAATCGCTGTCAATGATTGTCATTATCGATCATTTGGAGTGTGACCTAATAAGAAGTTCGTTTTGCAATTTACATATTTTAAAACTTTTAATGCGGCTAAAATGGCCACCAAACTCATCCTACACCTGACATTGTTTTTTGTCCATTAGTAACTTCTTGTGTTTTATAAACTCGCATATAATCCTGTGCACGTCTGACTACGTTTTGCGCATGCATACATTGGGGTAGATTTATTAAATGTCGGGCGGACATGATCCGCATACGCTGTCAGCATTTAACATTGCACAAGCATTTCTGGTGAAATGCTTGTGCAATGCCGCCCCCTGCACATTCACGGACAATCAGCGGATCGATTGCTGTCTGCCACCTCAGAGGTGGCGGATGAGTTAAGGAACAGCGGTCTTACGACCGCTGCTTCCTAAGTTTTGTTTCCGGCAAGCCTAAAGGCTCGCGCGGAAACAGCTACATCTGCAGCATAATAACTCTACCCCTTTGTCTTTAGCTATGTAACTGAGCTTAGAAATATGGAACGTTTTATCACATCAGTTCTTTTGGATGCTTTAGTGTAGAGCGCTTCCGTGACCTGCACTGAATTGACAACAGCCAGATCTGTACTTGGAAACTGAGATAAGGTACAGTTCTCTGAAGTGCTCTATACTAAAACATCCTGAAGAACTGATGTGAAAACATTCTGGAGTGCAGAGTACTATCCTCTGATATGACCCGGTTTGCTATACAGACTTTATCGCAACAAGTAGGTGTAACAGTTTAGAAGGAGCCACCTCAAACCAAGACAAATGTGCTTAACCTTTGCTATATATTACAGTTACAGCAAATTTTAAAATAATTGTCCCAGTTGTAAATATAGATATTGCAAGAACAGTGCACATGCACAAAACGTAGTCAACCGTGCACAGGATTATTTGCGAGTATATGAAACAGAAGGAGTTACTGACCAGGAATGATGATGTCATGAATAGGAGATGTTAAAATTAAAAGTTTTAAATTGCAAAAATAACTTCTTATTAGAACACACTGCAGGTGTATTGTTCAGTGGAAATCTTTTGGAAACTGTAAGGATATGTACAGTGTAGGATGTCCCTTTAAAGGGACATCAAACACTTTGAGGTGACAATATCAAATTATAATATATATTTCCATCCCCTTTTCCTGTAATTCCATTCTGAAATTGTGAGCTTTTCATTTCTGTACTTTAATTTCTAACAGAAACTGAAAAGCTCACAATTTCAGAATGGAATTACATCATGATCGCTTCCAGCTGCTCTCAGGGTATTGCAGGGATGCCTCGATATTGAGGCAAGGTGCAATACCCTTTAGGGAGCTACCAATGCAGAAAGTGATCATTGGTGGCGTGGAAGGGTTTGGAGGAAGGTGGGTGGGCGGCCCATCACTGGAGGAGGCGAGAGGAGGGCGGTAAGTCGGTCTGAAGGGGTAGTGAAGTGTGCAGGAGCGGGTGGGACCGCTATACCACACTACATCGATCACAGCAGTGGGAAGGAGGGCAGAGGGGGAAGGAAGAGAGGGGGATCCTATGTGGGATCCATGTTTGTAAAGGGATGTGGGAGGGGGATTTGCTAATGATGGGGGGCAGCTACACTACAGAAAAGTTTTTTTATTTTTAAAAACAAACAATAATTTATAGAAAACTGGGTATTGGCAGACAGCTGCCAGTACCTAAGATGGCGGCAAATAGTTATGGGGGGTTAGAGAGCTGATTCTGGGGGGCTCAGGGAGGTTGGGTGGTAAGGGGGGATCCTATACTGCAGAAATTATATAACTAAAAAGAAACAACTTATTTTAGTACTGGCAGACTTTCTGCCAGTACGTAAGATGGCTGTGGGGGAGGGAATAGAGCTGTTTGAGAGGGTCAGGGGGGAGGCTGATCTTTACACTAAAGCTAAAACCTACAAGCTACCTAATTAACCCCTTCACTGCTGGGCATAATACAAGTGTGGTGCGCAGTGGCATTTAGCGGCCTTCTAATTACCAAAAAGCAATGCCAAAGCCATATATGTCTGCTATTTCTTTATAAAGGGGATCCCAGAGAAGCATTTACAACCATTTGTGACATATTTGCACAAGCTGTTTGTAAATAATTTCAGTGAGAACCTAAAGTTTTTGAAAAAGTTAACATTTTTTTTAATTTGATTGCATTTGGTGGTGAAATAGTGGTATGAAATATACCAAAATGGGCCTAGATCAATACTTTGGGTTGTCTTCTAAAAAAATATATATACATGTGTAGGGTTATTCAGGGATTACTGACAGATATCAGTGTTACAATGTAACTATCGCTAATTTTGAGGGGGGGGAATGGAAATAGCAAAGTGCTACTTGTACTTATTTCCCTATAACTTGCAAAAAAAGCAAAGAACATGTAAACATTGGGTATTTCTAAAGTAAGAACAAAATTAAGAAACTATTTAGCATGGGTGTTTTCTGGTGGTTGTAAATGTAGTACAGATTTTGGGGGTCAAAGTTAGAAAATGTGTGTTTTTTTCCACTTTTTCATCATATTTTTATAGTAAATTATAAGATATGATGAAAATAACAGCTAAACACAAACACCACAGAAATGTAAAAATAGCCCTGGTCTTTAACGCTAAGAAAAATTAAAAAATGGTCTGGTCACTAAGGGGTTAAACAGCTAATGAAACTTTAAAAAATACATCTACATGTTATTCTGAGACTAATTTTTTCTTTGAATGCATCAGTCTATATGTATTTATATATATTTATTTAGTGTTTAATGTCCCTTTAAATAATCTAAAAAAAACAACACTATTTTTCTTTAATTCGAATAATCGAAAAAGAAAATCAGCCAACTAATCAATTATTAAAATAATCGTTAGTTGCTGCGCTAAATTGAATTGGCTGATATGTAATTCTACAGCAGCACAACAGAAATGTCTTGTAATTACAAGATGTTTACTGTCCCTATAAGTCTTTTAAATGTGAAACTTTCTACCTTAGAAGTGATGATAAACATAACCCTTTGTATAAAAACAGATCCAGAATGTTAGCAATATTTTAGAAGAGTTTAATTAATCCGTTGTAATGAAGATTTGCATTAACTAACTTTTTAATATAGCAATGAAATTCAAATACCCCACGCTGCGAGTTATCGGTTTGAACTGTTGTCCAATTAGCACTCTAGATATAGCACACTCACACAACTTTCTGTAGCTAAAGCGCAATTGGAGAACAGTTCAAGCAGTTAGCTCACAAAAAAAAAAAACTTTTCTTAAATAAGTGGCCAGAGCGCATCTTCAATACAACCAATAAATTGAACTCCATCTAAAATATTGCTAACATCACTTTAAGCTTTTTGATGAACAAAATGTTGGTAAGTCGATCGAAAGATGCAGAAAAGGTTTCAATATAATTTCATAACCTAGCGAACACACATCAAAACCAATATATTTGTAGCCTAATAAGTATTTTAGTAGAAAATCTTTATTTTCTACTAAAGTGATGGTAATTCCAAGCATATAACAAACACTAGGATTTACCATCACTAAAAATAGTTTATCTCATTTCATAAAAAACAATGTTAAACTTACCATATCTATAAAGGAAAGAAGATCGTTAACACAGCGCCACCAGCTGTCCACATCGCTTTCTCCAATAAGCTGACGTTTTCTTTTCACCTCTGGCCCAATAGCCGTGTTAGGATGTCAATTGACATACACAGCTATTGTTTTAGAGGTGGAAACGTCACCTCATTGGAGAAAGTGCTGTGACGTGGGCAGCCAGAGGCGCTGTGTTGGCAATCTTCTTTCCTTACAGATAGGGTGAGTTTAACATTGTTTTTTTTACAAAACGATGAGAGAAACTAACGTTTATTTTTAGTAATGCTAAATCCTAGCGTTTGTTATACTTTTGGAGTTACCATCACTTTAATGTGTCGCAATGTTACAAGAAGAAATCCTGCTATGAAAATGGCGGCCACCATATTCGACATCCGTTTGCTTCCGAATAGTCTGCATGCACAGGTCTAGTTTTTTTATATTCACCCTTTGAGGCACCATCTCTTACTGAGCATGTGCAAGTGATCACAGATAAACGTATATGCATTTTATGATTGGCTGATGGGCGTCACATGATATAAGGGGTAGGAAATGTTAACAAATTTAAAAAATTTGTAGAAAAAAAAATCTACTGCTCATTTGAAATTCAGAGTAAGCGTTATCGAATTGTCTTGTTTGTTATTAAGCATTTGTTGAATAGGCAATTTTACTGTATTTAATGATTTCCAAAAGCTCTTAGTCTGGCAAGCAAGTTTTGTCAGTACTGTAACATGTCAAACATGTTTGACAGGTTTCCTGTCTAGGGTCAGTGGAGGTCACGTTTCCTGTCTAGAGTGGAGCTCCAGTCTGCAGCTAGACAACTTTGTATACAGATCTTCGGCACACAAGGAGGAAGGTGTGTCACTATCCAGAGATCCTGATTGGCCCTACGGAACCCGGCCCGGCTCGAGGATTGGCTGTTGCCTTTGTCTGTCTTCCGGGCGACGTTGAGGTCCCGGTCTGCTGTTTTAGGCACGTCACAGTGCCGCTTGGTTTGTGAGTATTGGTCTCTTCCTTCTCTACATTTTTTATCCGGGTTTTAGCGTTATTACCCTATTGGCGCCTTCCTTTTCCCTACTACAAACAATCAAAGGGACAGAGTACACAACTTTTAATTTGTTCCCTATGCAATGGTATTTTAAAACATTTTTTTTAAATATGTTCATGTGTAGAAATATCTTCATTTTCTTATCCTGCTTGTGTGTAGTGTTGTCCACCAATAGAACTGTGGGAAATGTCCCACTCATCCAATGAACAATGGTTACCTTGATATACAAACCTACAGTTACTGTTGGTTTTAGGATTAATTGAAAATTATTATTTTTTTATGGAAAAATATTTAAAACACATTTCTGCATTTCTATGCATGGTCCATTTTCCATAGGTAAAACCATCTTTGAACTTGTTTATATTAACTGTTTCTATGCACACGGCAACCCATTTTCATCAAACATTTGAAACCATAATTTGAACCCTACAAGGTCATTCTTTTTGACAACAAAAATAAAGTATTCTAGACTCGTGATGTATCCTTTGATATCTATTACTGAACTGTGCAGCCATGAAGAATTTGCAACAGGAAAGCAGTTTACGATAGAAGGAGAATCGTGATCATTGAAAAATGAACCAGAGTAGGAAGTAAGAGAATACCTAGAGTTCATATTATTTATTTTTATGGCAGTTTCAAGATTACAAGCATTTCCTGCAACACATTTATTATTTTGTAATTATAATATGTTTTCTTTGCCTTATTAATATATATATAATATGTATATACAGTATATATATATATATATATATATATATATATATATATATATATATATATATATATATATATATATATATATATATAAATATATAATTCTGTGGCAAACAAAGCCGTCCCTCCTAGGAGATTTAATCTGTTTAATAAAGGACAACTCAGGCGGCTGAATTCTCAGCGGATGGATAAGAAATGATGGATTCTTTTATTAAATGAGATGGCAAAGAATGAAGAAAAAATAAAATAGTGAGAGGTGATAACAGGTGAAGTTAGAATAAGAAAAAGACAGTTTGTAGAAAACTTTTATTTTGTCCAATTGGCCCAATAAGTGATACAGCTGCTTAATGATCAAAATCACAGTTAGCGTCTGTCACCAAGAGACAAAAATATATAAGAGAATTAGAGAAACATCTCAAAAGCAGGCAGATTAAGAATAAAAAAAGAAAAAAATAGAAAAGAAAATGATCCCCGACAACCACTTACCAAAGCAATAAATAAAACTTTATTCATATAATTAACTCTGTAATAGGGATTTTTTTTCTCCAGCTTTGAAAAAAAAGTGTGCTTAGCAGAGTACATTCTTTTTTTTTTTTTTTTACAAGTTTGACATTCATCTGTTCATTCTTAAACAAACTGTTTTGAAAAGATCATTCATACAATTATGACATCATAAATTCTGCACAGGTTCCGTTCCAATAACAAATCATTCTATAATGTATATATGTTTACAAGTATATTGCGATGCAATGTCTTAAGGAAGAGGCCTTTAGCATTAATTTATATATAAATATTATATGTTTGTCACAACGGGTGTGGAGGGTTTTGGCACAGGCGAGAGTTGACTGGGTTGCTGGGCCCTTTAAATCCCACATCCCATGATATCAGTGCGTGAGGAAGCAATACAGGTAGCCATTAAGTCCAATCCTATTGTGTTTGTTTCTAAAGTATGTAAGACACACAAAGATGGACAGATTTAGGAGAGGCATAAAATAGCAAAAAAGTTAAATAAATGTAACATTTGGGATCGGCCAAATATCAGATAGTAGCTCTGGTACCGCCTCTTCATCTAAGAAAAGGCAAGTTTAAAAAAATAATTAAAAATAAATAAATGTATTTACACAAATGAACTATATATATATATATATATATATATATATATATATATATATATATATATATATATATATATATATATATATATATATATATATAAATAAAATAACGCACACACACACATATATATATATAATTACATATATCTTTGGAAATGCTTTTTTAATCGTTAACACATTTTAGCCATATTAATTGATGTTAGGCTGGAGATTAAATTGCCAAGGGAGAGTATCATTTGCATTAGTTACTAAGCAGAGCAAGTGAGTAGTGATGTGGAACAGATTTGCTGAGACATACATACATCCAGACACATCCCATAGCCCTGCAACATGCACAACAGAAAGCCTCTGCAGGTGTAGCCCTTTCTTTGCATTGATAGCATTTTGAGAGCTACGTAAGACAATAGATTTACTAAATGAATTGGTGGATACTCTCCTAAATTCATCAGAAATGAATAGATCTTTTTCTTATATGTAGATCATTTACTAAAATTTGAAGCGCTTCCTTTCTCTTCAGCAAGTCAGTTCCATACTATAATATAGTATGTTTGCTTCCCAAGATTTCAGAGAGGGATGGTTACTTTAACAGAAGACAATTACTGAAGGATAACAAAGCCATACCAAGTGCATTATAAGTAGTAGATTTACTGAAAACCAACTGTTTAAAACATGACTAACCCCGGGGGATACTTTGCTTTGTACCTTTTTATGTTTATAAGAAATCATTTTTCTAACTATATGTTTGACCCCCACTCATCTGCTGTTCTTATGCTGCTCCAAATATGGCTAGTAAACCAATCAGGCAAACTCATATGCTCCAATCAAAGGTGGTAACCTCATGTGCAGTGGCATGGGAGGTTTTCGTGAATGGGACTGACTATATCCCCCATTCTAATCCATTAGAAGTGGTAGTGGAATAGAAAAAATATTCAATTTTAGCTGATTATTTTTCATTTAAGTTTTGCTTTGAAAGCCTTGGAAGACCCAAAATATTAGATAATAACATAGCTAATGTACAAAAAAAAAAAAAAAAACCTGTCCTGAACCCCCCCAAAAAAACACAAATACCTACTCAAATGTTTTTTTTTGCAGTTAAAGGGACAGTCTACTTGAAAATTGTTATTTAAAAAGATTATGCAAACGGGAATGGGTAATAAATGGATTAAAAACACTGTTATATTAATATACTCTTCACCTCTATGATTACCGGTATCTAAGCCCCTGCAGACTTCTTTTTTTAATCTTGCATTTTAGCCAATCAGTGCTGGTTCTTGCATAACCATAATCATTCTCCATGGGAGCGAGCATTGTCTGCAGTGCCAGGTTGACCGCCAGGATACCAGGAGTTTTCCCAGTGGGCTGCTGGCACTACAGAGCCACATAGTTTTGGCAGAGAGGTAACTAAGCGAGCCTTGTGCGCATGTGTAGCACATTTATTCCACGCCGCTCTGCTCCTGACTATAATAGTCCCCTTAGAACTGAGGACTATGTTGGCAGGCAAAGTAAGGGTGTGGAGGCCGGGCCCGGTCTTCAAAAATTTCCAGAGCCGGTCTGATTTCTCAGTCCTTACTGTCTAGCAAGATTTAAAAAGCACTTAGATAAGGGATGGCCTGCTGGGGCTTAGAAACAGTCAAACTTAGAGGTTATAAAGTATATTAATATAACAATATTGGTTGTACAAAGCTGGAGAATCTGAAGTAAAGTCGTTATCTATCTTTTTAAACAATAACAAAAAATCAAGTTGACTGTCCCTTTAACCAATAATTATCAATTGATAATGTGTACATTTAACAATTTTATATTATGGTGTAATTTGTATTTTACATTTCAGTGTGATTTGAGATTTTTTTAAAAAAGAAATTCCACTAGAAACATTAAAAAAAGTAAAAGAAAAAAAAAATATTTCAAGAGATGAAGGCCGTTCAATTAGAACATTAACAAAAATTATGCGAAATCTGCTTAAAAAAAGTTTTCTGATGGATCAGAATACAGTAATGAATTGCTTAAAGGGACAATGAACCCAATTTTTTTTCTTTCGTGATTTAGATAGAGCATGCAATTTTAAGCCACTTTATAATTTACTCCTATTATCAAATTTTCTTCATTCTCTTGATATCTTTATTTGAAATGCAAGAATATAAGATTAGATGCCGGCCCATTTTTGGTGAACAACCTGGGTTGTTCTTGCTGATTGGTGGATAAATTTACCCACCAATAAACAGGTGCTTTCCAGGGTCTGAACCCAAAAAATTGTTTAGATGCCTTCTTTTTCAAATAAAGATAGCAAGAAAACAAAGAAAAATTGATAATAGGAGTAAATTAGAAAGTTGCATGCTCTGCCTGAAATCACAAAAGAAAAAATTGGGTTCAGTGTCCCTTTAAGTAAAAGGGACAGAGTTTGTTTTTTTTGTTGTTGTTTTTTTAAAAGAGAATATTTAAGTGCTTAAAGGGCCATAATACCCAAATGTTTAAACACTTGAAAGTGATGCAGCATAGCTGTAAAAAGCTGATTAGAAAATATCACTTGAACATCTCTATGTAAAAAAGAAAGATATTTTACCTCAAAAGTTCCTCAGTAGCCACCTCCCATTGTAAAGGATTTCTAAGCAGCATTTTAGTGTGTTTGTCCTGGGACATCTGAAGGGACTAGCATCGTGCACTCTCATATTATTTCACCAATCAGGTAAAGGAAGCTTAATATGAAATCTCATGAGCGTTAAGTCAAATCTCATGAGATCACAGTAAGAGTTCATGACCTCAGCACTGCTGATGCTGATTGGCTGCTGTTCATTTCTTCATTTTTTTTAAATTTTTTTACCTGCAGCTGGGAGCAGCTGAGTATAACTTTTTACACAGAACTTACTCTGCTGAGCTGAGGAGATTGTGAGGTAAAATATCTTCCTTTTTTACATAGAGATGCTCAGGTGATATTTTCCTGTCAGCTTTTTACAGTTATACTGCATCAGTTTCAAGTGATTTAGCATATGAGTATTATGTCCCTTTAATTTATTTTTTAAATGGATTTTTTAGAGCTGAAACTCTTTATGGGAGTTGTCCTTGTCAGCAAGTAAGCATTACAGTCCCAGGATTCAGTTTTACCAAATCATGCACTTCCTGTTAGCTTTACTTTAGACTTAAAAAGCTTTAAAAAACTGGGTTTTCTAATGGTCTGGAATGACCCAGAATCTGAAAATGCCTTTTAAAAGCACGGGTTAAGCATTGTAAGAAAAATGATAAGTTAAAATATGAATATAGCATTTTAATTTTATACTGGCATATCCCTTTAACCGATGTTAAATGTATTGACTTGTTAAAACTGTGTTTAGATGAGTCATTAGAACCAATTTATAACTCTACACCATTGTTTTACTACGTATATAACATACAAGTCAATTTTATCTGATAATCTATAGCAGTGAAGGTCAACTGGCCTCTCACAACAGGTATTTATAGGCGTAGCCGCAGGGGAATGCTGGGAAATCTAGTTCCCATGTGTAGATAGGGACTATACTTCCCTTCATATTATACAACATTGTCAGCCTATAGAATGGGTAGCAGCGCTGTCAGTGTGCGTGGCAAGGATTTTGTCCTTATTTCCCTCAGCCACACAACAGTGTCCGAGTATGTAGCCCTGCAGGAAATCCCAGATGGGATTTTTCTATTTTTTGTTATTATGAAGTTTTTCAATCCCTTCCATGGCTGTTTTTAATATACTTTACATATTCTTCGTTGGCAGTCCTTTTGGATTTATTGTGAAGTATCAGTAGTGTACATTGATGCCCATTTAGAGACAAGTCCAGGGGGGAATGTTTATGTTCCCTTGTATTTTTGCTATTTTGTCGAGCAAGTTTCACTCTCTGCTGTCATGCTATGTTTTACCCCATGTCTTGTGTATTCAAAATTGGGGTTTGCATTAAATACAAAAATAATAATAAAAAAAAAAAAAGTGAGCTTGCGCTACACTTCTATGGCTTTTTATGATTTAATCATTAGATTTACTGTTTCTTCTTGCCCACGTGCTACTATATTCAAACTTTGAGATACAGCAGATTTTTCAGTATTAGCCATTGTGTGTGCTATAATTGAAGCCACCATGCACTTTGCACCTTCTAGGGATTGTTTTATGGCAATGCTTAACCCTTGTGTATGTACATATGTGTGTGTCTATTTGTGTACTAAAATGTGTGTAGTTATGGAACTAAGTGACTTTTCCAAAAATAACTATTTGTTTGGAAGGACATACATATGCGAGTGAATCTTTTTATTAATGAAGGCCATAAATTAGTATATAGCCTCTAAGTGCTTCTAAAATATTCACCTGCGGTGAATAACATAATTCTGTATTTATTGGAAATAAAGTTGACAAAACAGCTTAGCAAAATTAAAACTTATTCCGTTAACTCAAAAAATGAATATAGGTTCAACAACAAAAAAATCCTCAGAATGGCTGCAGCTCCACTTAAAATAATCATTAAAACCATATTATGATTTCTTTAGTATTTTCTTTTCTAAAGTTCTATGAACTTAAAGCTATGAAAGATATTCTAGCTTCTCTCTATTGTGTAAATCTGTTTATTGCGGTGTACAAACACTAATCACTTGAAATCAAGTAGATCAGAATTGTAAGCAGAATTAAATAAATCAGGTCCCAATGCCTTGGTTACATCACATGTGACCAGGCAGAAAGACTATAAATAACCCTGATCTGTTTTTGGGTTTCCTGAAATCGATTTGCACCATCAGAGTAAATCTATTCTAGCAATATAAGTAATATTGATCTCCGGTTCTCAAGAGCCACAAACAAATATTATTTTAAAATATTTGTGTTCGTGAAATTGGGCCGATTGTTATCAGTCATTTTGATTATACAATCTGTGTCCAATTAGAACCATCTTCAAAATGGACCTTATTTGTTTCTAGTTTATTTTACTTCATCTTTAAATTAAACTAGGCTTTTTTGTCAGAATTATTCTTGAAATATGTCTTTTTTGTTGATGGCAGAATAACCTTATAAGCATCCCTGCAAATGTTATTCATGTAGGGTAGGGGGCATAATGTTCTGAAAAGCACTTATGTGTATGATTATTGGTAAAAAAAAAATAATATATACACTGGGTTCCAATGAGCATAAATTAGCATAATATGCCAATAGAAAGAAAGATGATGATGAAGATTTCAGTTATGTAATGTACAGACAGATTTACAGGGTGTAGCCAGATTTACAACCCCAGAACATACAATGGCAGATCTGAGATCTCAACATTAAGAGCTCTCCTGGAGCGTTGTTGACACTAGAGCAGGGGTATCCAAATAAAAAATCCATAGGGGGAAAGTGTTAGTGATTTCAGCATCTCTCAGCTTAAAAAGAGGTAAGTTAATTAAGACGAGTTACAAAACCAAAATATCAAGAAATCGATTGTGGTTCTTGAGGTCTGACTTTGAAAACTTCACCTCTGAAAGGCTAGGCAATGACAGTCTCTTCATATGTTTTCATGTTAAAGGGACAGTCTAGTCAAAACTAAACATTCATGATTCAGATAGGGCATGCAATTTTTAACAACTTTCCAATTTACTTTTATCATTAAGTTTGCTTTGTTCTTTTGATATTCTTTGTTAAAAGCTAAAACTAGGTAGGCTCATATGCTAATTTCTAAAGCCCTTGAAGGCCGCCTCTAATCTCAGTGCATTTTGACAGTTTTTCATAGCTAAACAGTGCTAGTTCATGTGTGGCATATATATATACCATGAAATAAGGGGGGAATCTGCAGAGGCCTAGCTACAAGGTAATCAGAGGTAAAAGGTATATTAAAATAACTGTATTGGTTATGCAAAATTGGGGAATGGATAATAAAGTGATTATCTTTTAAAAAAAAAAATAATTCAAGATTAGACTGTCCCTTTAACCCTTCATATATACAAGTACTCAATCAACAATAGCAGAACTATTGAATTGATTACCTATCTACCTAACAAGGAAGAATAAGCCTTTTCATGGAACTCAACGTGTGTGCGATGGTCACTAATTCAAATGTAAGGGAAATTGAGGTCAGGTTAGGTATACAGAGAAAGCTCTGTCTAAACTTTTACAGGGCTATAAAGAAAGGGGACTGAAGAGAGTTATAGGCTAATAGGAACTACAAGCAAATATGATGTTTGGTATTGGATTAGGGCCACAGGCAGATACAATGAGAGCCACTGCAGACTCTTATAGATACAATTATGATATATGATTAATCAAGGTCATATAGTGATCGTCTGCCACATCTTAATCCTCAAACTTAACTTCACCTCCCCATTGCAAAGAAGATGCTGAAAACTTGCAAAAGCTCAATAAAAAAAAGGAGTGATAAGAAAGTTCTGTAACTATGGGAAAGCTCTAAACAACAAATGAACATCCATCGATGTTCAGGTACTAGTGTGAACGCACCTGCTAGATTAGACAGGGGTAGCTTGAAAAATAAAACTATTGGTGGAAGAGAAGGGAAAACAAAATCTGTAACAGTCCCTTTAAACCAGAGCCCATACATACATCTCAAAGACCTCTTTACCTGCTGAACAGTGAAAGAGGCACCCCCCTCCCTCCTTCACTGGTAAGGCCTTGTGATAAGCCCCATAGGAATGAGACAGCACTCAATATAAACAAGTATAAAAGCAATGGTTAGAAAACTGCCTCTTATGTTCATTAATTACAGACACATTTGTTTGGCAATTTCTGCTCTGAAAAATCCTTCGAAGAACCCATAGCCAACATGAACGCAATGGGAAGAGGAATAGGAAAAGTAGCAGCACCAGGATTGTATAACCCCTGGGGTGCTGGAGTGACCAACAATTGCTTGGCAATAGATTGCAGGTACTTCCAGCAAAGCATGGGTTACTAAATCACAGATATTAAAAATACAGAATAAAATTCCATAAAGAACAAAAAGAAAGGCAAAAATATTTCAAAGAAAATCAGGATTAAAAATAAAAACAAATGGAAAAAAATAGAAGGCAAGACGAAAGTTCTTCAAAGCAGTAGGTGCCAAGTGTGCAAACCGCCTCACACAGTAGATATCATAGCGCCATTGCCACTGTGAAATAAAAAGCAGAGTGGTACTGCTCAGGTTCACGGTATAGTGCGTGATGGTAAAGACTCACAACACTTTGACGAATGGTCCTTTAACACTGCAGTATCCCTTCTACAGAGCTGAACATTTTCAGTCTAATTTGAAAAACTCTGATCAGATCTAGAACAAAATCCTCCACAAAATAAATAAAACATTATTACCTATGCAATTTTATCGCACTTATTAACTGCGTCAATAATACAATTATGTAAGACTGATTGTATGGGCAGCCACTCTTTACCCCCAACTTGTAAAGATTTGTAGTGTTCCCTTTGTTATCTGTAATTTCTGTACACTTAAGTTTTTCTTGATGTTAATAAAATCTTATAGAATTTTTTTTTAGAAAAAATAAATAAAATACAGCACTATCAAACATTACTGTGTGATATTAAACGTCTGTGGAAAAGTTAAAGTTGTGATAGGTTCCCAATTAGCAAATTAGTCTTTTCAATTTTAAAGAGAAAAAATATAAAGGTATTTGCATATCTCTATGTAAATGCAGATTATAAAGATTGCAGCGTTTTTTGGGGGCTGCTTTGCAAGGAAAATTATTAAAGAGACATTAAACTCATAACTTAAGTATTGCATCGTAAGATAAATCTTTGTAAATTATGCTGTCATTTTGTTAGCATAATTTATAAGGTTTCGCAGCTAAAGAGCAGTTCAGGGTCACACGTCTTAAAAGTCAAGTGTAATCCACTTCCTGCTCTTGTTGTTACTGTGGCTAGTTAAAGGGACAGTACAGTCATAATTAGACATTCAGGATTTAGACAAAGCATACAATTTTAAACAAATTTCCAATTTACTTATATTATTTAACCCCTTAATGACCAAGGACGTGTCAGGCACGTCCTACAAAAAAATACAATTAGTAAACAAGGACGTGCCTGACACGTCCTCTGGAGTTTGAAGCGCTGGAAGCGATCGTGATCGCTTTCAGGGTATTGCAGTGATGCCTCGATATTGAGGCATCCTGCAATACCGTTTCGTTAGTCACCAATGCAGAGAGAGCCCTCTCTGCAACGGACAGCGATGGTGCCGATCTTTGGTGGGAGCCATTGCAGGGAGGCGGGTGGGAGGCCCATCGCTGAAGGCCTTTCAGGATCCTGTCCTTCAAGTGCGCACAAGTTACCAGAAGCGCGCGAGGGGGGCGGGTGTGTGTATGTGCACGATTTTAAGCTCTTTAAATGAATTGAAAGGAGGGAGAGGGAGGGGGTAATAAATGCTGGAAAAGAGATCTGGGAGGGTACGGGGGGGGGGGCTGCTACACTACAGAAAAATGCTTTTTAAAAATGTTTATATAAAAAAAATTGCACATTTTTT
Source organism: Bombina bombina (assembly GCF_027579735.1). Lineage (NCBI taxonomy): Eukaryota > Metazoa > Chordata > Amphibia > Anura > Bombinatoridae > Bombina > Bombina bombina. The sequence goes on along the minus strand of NC_069499.1, from coordinate 1,467,068,428 downwards.
TTAGCAAACAGCTGCCAGTACCCAAGATGGCGGCAAATAGGTAGAGGGAGGAGAGTTAGAGAGCTGTTTGGGGAGGGGGATCCAACACTGCATTATATATATAATTTTTTTTAAAAAAAAAGGCTTTTATTTTAATACTGGCAGACTGTCTGCCAGTACTTCAGATGGTGGTGACAATTGTGAGGTGAGGGAGGGAAGAGAGCTGTTTGAGGGGGGGTCAAGGAGCGACCAGGCAGTGGGATGTGTCAGGTGGGAGGCTGATCTCTACACTAAAGCTAAAATTAACCCTACAAGCTCTCTAATTAACCTCTTCACTGCTTGGCATAACACAAGTGTGGTGCGCAGCGGCATTTAGCGGCCTTCTAATTACCAAAAAGTAATGCCAAAGCTATAAATGTCACCTATTTCTGAACAAAGTGGATCCCAAAGGAGCATTTACAACCATTTATGCTATAATTGCACAAGCTGTTTGTAAATAATTTCAGTGAAAAACCTAAACGGCTAGATTTAGAGTTGGGCGGTAGCCGTGAAAACCAGCGTTAGAGGCTCCTAACGCTGGTTTTGGGCTACCGCCGGTATTTAGAGTCAGTCAGGAAAGGGTCTAACGCTCACTTTCCAGCCACGACTTTTCCATACTGCAGAACCCCTTACGTCAATTGCGTATCCTATCTTTTCAATGGGATCTTTCTAACGCCGGTATTTAGAGTCGTGGCTGAAGTGAGCGTTAGAAATCTAACAACAAAACTCCAGCCGCAAAAAAAGTCAATAGTTAAGAGCTTTCTGGGCTAACGCCGGTTTATAAAGCTCTTAACTACTGTGCTCTAAAGTACACTAACACCCATAAACTACCTATGTACCCCTAAACCGAGGTCCCCCCACATTGCTGTCACTCTAATTAAATTTTTTAACCCCTAATCTGCCGTTCGCACGCCGCCACATACATTATCCCTATGTACCCCTAATCTGCTGCCCCTAACACCGCCGACCCCTATATTATATTTATTAACCCCTAATCTGCCCCCCTCAACGTCGCCTCCACCTGCCTACACTTATTAACCCCTAATCTGCCGACCGGACTGCGCCGCTATTATAATAAAGTTATTAACCCCTAATCCGCCTCACTCCCGCCTCAATAACCCTATAAGAAATAGTATTAACCCCTAATCTGCCCTCCCTAACATCGCCGACACCTAACTTAAATTATTAACTCCTAATCTGCCGACCGGAGCTCACCGCTACCCCCTAAAGCTAAGTCTAACCCTAACACCCCCCTAAGTTAAATATAATTTAAATCTAACAAAATAAATTAAATCTTATTAAATAAATTATTCCTATTTAAAGCTAAATACTTACCTGTAAAATAAACCCTAATATAGCTACAATATAAATTATAATTATATTGTAGCTATTTTAGGATTTATATTTATTTTACAGGTAACTTTGTAATTATTTTAACCAGGTACAATAGCTATTAAATAGTTAATAACTATTTAATAGTTACCTAGTTAAAATAATTACAAAATTACCTGTAAAATAAATCCTAACCTAAGTTACAATTAAACCTAACACTACACTATCAATAAATTAATTAAATAAAATACCTACAATTACCTACAATTAAACCTAACACTACACTATCAATACATTAATTAAATACAATACCTACAAATAAATACATTTAAATAAAGTAACTAAAGTACAAAAAATAAAAAAGAACTAAGTTACAAAAAATAAAAAAATATTTACAAACATTCGAAAAATATTACAACAATTTTAAACTAATTACACCTACTCTAAGCCCCCTAATAAAATAACAAAGACCCCCAAAATAAAAAAATGCCCTACCCTATTCTAAATTAAAAAAGTTCAAAGCTCTTTTACCTTACCAGCCCTGAAAAGGGCCATTTGCGGGGCATGCCCCAAATAATTCAGCTCTTTTGCCTGTAAAAAAAAACATACAATACCCCCCCCCCAACATTACAACCCACCACCCACATACCCCTAATCTAACCCAAACCCCCCTTAAATAAACCTAACACTAAGCCCCTGAAGATCTTCCTACCTTATCTTCACCATACCAGGTTCATCGATGCGTCCTCTGAAGTCTTCATCCAAGCCCAAGAGGGGGCTGGCGATCCATAATCCGGCTGAAGTCTTCTATCAAGCGGCGGCTGAAGAGGTCCAGAAGAGGCTCCAAAGTCTTCATCCTATCCGGGAAGAAGAGTAGATCCGGACCGGCAACCATCTTGATCCAAGCGGCATCTTCTATCTTCATCCGATGACGAACGGCTCCATCTTGAAGACCTCCGACGCGGATCCATCCTCTTCTTCCGACGTCCAAATGAAGAATGAAGGTTCCTTTAAGGGACGTCATCCAAGATGGCGTCCCTCGAATTCCGATTGGCTGATAGGATTCTATCAGCCAATCGGAATTAAGGTAGGAAAATTCTGATTGGCTGATGGAATCAGCCAATCAGATTCAAGTTCAATCCGATTGGCTGATTGGATCAGCCAATCAGATTGAGCTCGCATTCTATTGGCTCATCGGAACAGCCAATAGAATGCGAGCTCAATCTGATTGGCTGATCCAATCAGCCAATCGGATTGAACTTGAATCTGATTGGCTGATTCCATCAGCCAATCAGAATTTTCCTACCTTAATTCCGATTGGTTGATAGAATCCTATCAGCCAATCGGAATTCGAGGGACGCCATCTTGGATGACGTCCCTTAAAGGAACCTTCATTCTTCATTTAGACGTCGGAAGAAGAGGATGGATCCGCGTCGGAGGTCTTCAAGATGGAGCCGTTCGTCATCGGATGAAGATAGAAGATGCCGCTTGGATCAAGATGGTTGCCGGTCCGGATCTACTCTTCTTCCCGGATAGGATGAAGACTTTGGAGCCTCTTCTGGACCTCTTCAGCCGCCGCTTGATAGAAGACTTCAGCCGGATTATGGATCGCCAGCCCCCTCTTGGGCTTGGATGAAGACTTCAGAGGACGGATCGGTGAACCTGGTATGGTGAAGATAAGGTAGGAAGATCTTCAGGGGCTTAGTGTTAGGTTTATTTAAGGGGGGTTTGGGTTAGATTAGGGGTATGTGGTGGTGGGTTGTAATGTTGGGGGGGGGGGTATTGTATGTTTTATTTTACAGGCAAAAGAGCTGAATTATTTGGGGCATGCCCCGCAAATGGCCCTTTTCAGGGCTGGTAAGGTA